>NC_067399.1:353748-374739 GCF_016432865.1 Antechinus flavipes
TGATCAGAGAAATGCAAATTAAGACAACTCTGAGATACCACTACACACCTGTCAGATTGGCTAAGATGACAGGAAAAAAATAATGATGAATGTTGGAGGGGATGCGGGAAAACTGGGACACTAATGCATTGTTGGTGGAGTTGTGAACGAATCCAACCATTCTGGAGAGCAATCTGGAATTATGCCCAAAAAATTATCAAAATGTGCATATCCTTTGATCCAGCAGTGTTTCTATTGGGCTTATATCCCAAAGAAATACTAAAGAAGGGAAAGGGACCTGTATGTGCCAAAATGTTTGTAGCAGCCCTGTTTGTAGTGGCTAGAAACTGGAAAATGAATGGATGCCCATCAATTGGAGAATGGCTGGGTAAATTGTGGTATATGAATGTTATGGAATATTATTGTTCTGTAAGAAATGACCAGCAGGATGAATACAGAGAGGCTTGGAGAGACCTACATGAACTGATGCTAAGTGAAATGAGCAGAACCAGGAGATCATTATACACTTCAACAACGATATTGTATGAGGACATATTTTGATGGAAGTGGATTTCTTTGACAAAGAGACCTGAGTTTCAATTGATAAATGACGGACAAAAGCAGCTACACCCAAAGAAAGAACACTGGGAAACGAATGTGAACTATCTGCATTTTTGTTTTTCTTCCCGGATTATTTATACCTTCTGAATCCAATTCTCCCTACGCAACAAGAGAACTGTTCGGTTCTGCAAACATATATTGTATCTAGGGAGAGTGACCACCTATGTCCTGAAACAAAAGAAAGCGGGAGATGTAAAAGACAGGAACTTTAGAGAAATATACTTAAGTCTCAGTAAGATTGATTTAATCTTACAACAAGGTGTTAATTCAGTGAAATTGAAAAGACAATGGTTATTTATTTTAGCATGTGAGTTCTCTAGTTGAGTATGATTCATTTAATCCTACAACAAGGTATTAACTCAGTGGAATTGATAAAACAATGGTTATGCAGTTTACCTATACTTAGTACTTAGCATGATGATGTAATCATTCTACAATTGATGTACTTGTAATAGAGTATTTAAACTGAAGACAAAGTTAGCCACAGAGATTTCAACTTTGATCAGCCTCCTGGTAGCTCTTCTGATTCTTGCATTTCCTCAACTGAAACTAAGACCCTTTGCAGAGGACCTCCAGAAAGCTAGCCGGGCCCGAGGCAAAAAAGACAGACTATGAAGGAGATAATAAAGACTTTGGACTTTATCCCTGGCTATTCTTGTAATTACTGTGCTGAAAACAATGCTGGTCCTGAGATCTCCAGAAAGTTAACCAGGACATTACATTGTGTGATGAAGTTTAATTTATTTTTTATTAAAGCTTTTTATTTTCAAAACATATGTATGGATAATTTTTCAACATTAAGCCTTGCAAAACCTTGTGTTGCAATTTTTCCTCCCCTTTCCCTTCCCCCCTCCTCTAGATGACAAGTAATCCAATATATATTAAACATGGTAAAATATACATTAAATCCAATATATGCATACTTATTTATACAATTATCTTGCACAAGAAAAATCATATCAAAAAGGGAAAAAATGAGGAAGAAAATAAAATGCCAGCAAACAACAACAAAAAGAGTGAAAATACTATGTTGTAATCAATACTCAATTCCCATAGTCCTTTCTCTGGGTGTAGATGGCTTTCTTCATCACAAGATCATGAGAACTGGCCTGAATCATCTCATTGTTGAAAAGAGCCACATCTATCAAAATTGATCATCATATAATCTTGTTGTTGTCAGATACAATGATCTCCTGGTTCTACTCATTTCCTTAGCATCAACTCATGTAAATATCTCCAGGCCTCTCTGAAATCATCCTGCTGATTGTTTCTTATAGAACAATTATATTTCATAATATTTATATACCATAACCTATTCAGCTGTTCTCCAACTTGTGGACATCTACTCAGTTTCCATTTCTTGCCACTACAAAAAGGGCTGCCATAAACGTTTTTGCACATGTGGGTCCCTTCCCCTCCTTTAATATCTAAGCCCAGTAGAAACATTGCTGGATCAAGGGGGATGCATAGTTTGATGGCCTTTGGGCATAATTCCAAATTGCTCTCCAGAATGGTTGGATAAGTTCACAGCTCCACCAACAATGTATTAGTGTCCTAGTTTCCCCACACCCTCTCCAGCATTCATCATTATATTTTCTTGTCATCTTAGCCAATCTGAGAGGTATGTAGTGGTACCTCAGAGTTATTTTAATTTGCATTTCTCTGATCAATAGTGATTTAGAGTCATTTTCATATTACTAGAAATGGTTTTAATTTCATCTGAAAATTGTCTGTTCATATATTTTGATCATTTATCAACTGGAGAATAGCTTGAATTTTTATAAATTTGAGTCAGTTCCCTATATATATTTAGAAATAAGTCCTTTATCAGAATTTTTGAATATAAAAATGTTTTCTCAATTTATTGCTTCCCTTCTAATCTTGTCTGTATTAGTTTTGTTTGTACAAAAACTTTTAATATAATCAAAATTATTTATGTTCAATAATGAACTCCAATTCTTCTTTGGCCACAAATTCCTTCCTTCTCCACAGATCTGAGAGGTAAGCGTAATGAAGTTTTAAAAGACTGTGTTAGCAGAGTTTGAGCTCTGGTTGGTCTTAACAGAATTGGATGACTTTGAGTGTTTTAGAGTCAGGGGACACAGACTATATGGTCTGAGGATAAAGCTAAGCTAAGTTAAAACAGTCTTCATCAAAAAGTTGACCATCTCATAAAGCATATTTTTACTATAGCAATGCATGAAGTATCACCAACTAGGGTTTATAGACCCTAATATTTATAGATATTATTATTTCTATTTGTATACACAATACTCTCACTGACAAATCATTGAGTTTTTCTCTTTTTATTTTTTTTAATTTAAAACAAATACAAAATAGAAATAAAAGACAGAAAAAAATAATATTGTTATATGCATAACAGAACATAAGGGAGAATTCAAAATATAACAATAAATTTTCTTTTCAAGAAAGCATATATAATAATAAAATGCATTGTATTCATATACCTTTCTTTGCTTCCTTGTAGGTTTTCTTTTGTTCCCTGCTGTATGCTTTTAACTTTATAGTTTTTCCCCCTTTCCTTCTCCTCACTTCCTCCAAGCAGACTATAGTTAAGCATAGATATATTTATGTATGTACTTATAAATATGTATCTATGTTTATGTGTGCATATATATGTATATACTTACAATATACATATATACACACAAATCCACCTATATACATATACACATCTATATATAGATAGATAAATAGATATGCAAACATACACATATACATATAAATACACATACATCTAAAGCAATATTAATAAGGCTGACACATAATGTAGATTTCTCTTTTGCTTGGATACTTTTTAACTTTGATTTTATTAAATGATTTGATCATTTAACAATGATTACTATCTCTATTTTTTCTAATGCATTCTACTACTTATCATTATTATATTTTTATGTAGCTCTTGTTTCCTATTTCTGCTAAGTCTTCTACTTCACTTCTGTTCCTTAACTTACCTTGTTTTTACTTAAGCTCCTCCCACCCTGTCCCAAAGATTCCCTTCATTGTCTTCTCACCACACCCTCATTTTTTATTCCATTTCTATTAATGTACACATCTTATCCCACTCCATCATCCTTTGTTTTCTTTATAGATTTTGGAGGATATTATACCATTCTGGATGTTATATATGTTTCCTCTTTAATCAATTCCCAATGTGAGTAAGACTTCAAAACTGCCAACCCTCCTTCCCCATCTAATTCCTTTGTATCAGGTCTTGTTCTCACACTTCATTTGTATAGCATAATTAATATTTTTTTCCTATATGATTTTTCTTTTTGGAGTTAGAGTGTATTCAGCTCTACCCCAATCTTTATTTTGTAATATTCAATCACTAATCAAATATTAAACATATGTTTTATATTTCCACATATAAAACATAAGCAGTTTGTCCTTTTTGAGTCCCTTGAAATGTCTTTTATGTTTTTTTATTGTAATTATTCCAATTTGTTTGTGACAAAATCCTGAAAATCTGACTAATCATTGAAAGGCCATCTTTTTTCATTCAATATTATATTTAATTTTTCTGTATATCATATTTTCAATTGCACCCTTAGTTCACTTGATTGTTGATATACAATATTCCAGGACCTGCAATCTTTAATTATAAACCCTTACAGGTCTTTTGTTATTCTAACTGTAACTCCAACACATTTGAATTGCTTTTGTTGCTTATAAATTTTTCTCTTTGATCTGGGTTTTTGAAATTTAGAACCAATATTCCTGGATTTTTTCCTTGTAGGATCTTTTTCAGAGAATGATTGATGGATTTTTTCCCATTTCTATTTATCCCTTTTATTCTATCATTTCAAGATAATTTTCTTTATTTCATGTATTACTATGAGAAAGGTTTTTTGGGGGGTCATAGCTTTCAAACAATCCAATTACTCTTATGCTTTCTCTTCTTGATCTGTTCTCCAGATCTGTTGTTTTTCTTATGGGATGTCTCTACTCTTCTTACACTATCTTCTGTTTTTTCATTCTTTATACTTTTAAAAAATATTTCCTTGCATGATGATCAACTATGAAAGACTTGGTTCTTCTCAGTGGCTCGATGATCCAAAGTAATCCCAATAGACTTTAGACAGAAAATGCCATTTGCATCCAGAAAAAGAACTATGGAGATTGAATACAAATAAATACATGCTATGTTCACTTTTTTCTCTGTTTTTTTCTCTTTCCCATAGTTCCCCCCCCCTTTTGCTTTGTTTTTTCTCTTCCAACATGATTCTTAAAGCATATATATTAAAAATTAGTTAATTTAAAAAGACATCATTTTCTTCCTTAAGACTTCTTTATGGGTAAAGCAAGATGTTTCCAGGATGTGCCTTATATTACTCATTCTTCATTTTTTTAAACCGCTTCTTTTTGGCCTACCTTTGTACTAGTCTGAAAGATATTAATATTATCTCTGAAGGGGTTAGTTAGTAATATTCATTAATCTCTCTTATGTAATAGTGATTTTTCTTAGGGAAATATTTAAAACATCTTGCCATTTAGTATTTGAAGTGAATGTGACAACACTGTGTATGTGAAATTCAAATATTGTAAGAATAAACCCATTCACAAATTGTTTCATAGACTATAACACTTTTTAAAAATTTGTAAATATGAAAAAGTCTATGGAAACTGCTTAATAACATTTGTAGGATAGTAAAATGGGAGGGGAAAGACCTATTTGTTATATTTCTCTTGAGCTGTGACTATCATGGTGTGCTTAATCTCTAGCATCCCCACAGTTAATGAGTAGTACCTCTAAATATATGTTTCAAGTAATTCCAATTCTTTTCTTTCTGGAAATCTATGAAGGCACTCAGGTAAAATATAAATGTCTAAGTTTAAGTTAGAATAGGAAAAATGGCAATTGTTATTATTCTCCCAACACCCCTGTGAGGTAGATGTTATTATCTCCATTTAACATATGAGAAAACTGAGGACTAGGAATGTTTTCTTGACTTCAGTACTTTTATCTATTACACTATGTAGCTGCTACTTCTAGACTTGGTCAAATAAGTCACCTTCACTTTTCACTCTTTGATTTCCAACATAGTCTTGAATTCCTGGATTTCTGATAGCTCACCCTTCCATTATTTTGAACCTCACAAGCTTATAGCCATCCTCAATGTCCTTCACCAGAAACAGGAAAGAATAAGTACAGTACAGTATGTAAAGAACAAAAACCTATATTCATGGGCTATGAGTAGCCTCCAGTTGGAGCTTCTCCCCATCTAAAATTTATAGTATATATCTCTTGTGAATACAATCAGGAAGGAAAAGAAAAGCAGCATGACTTCATTAGCAAAATTATTCTGACTGTTCAAGTAATAAATGATGAGGATCTGAACTGGATGGTGGATCTATTAGTAGAGAAAGGGGAAATGGTAGTATAGACATAATGAGTTAGATACTGATAAATTGAGAGATAGTATAGAAATAGAATCAACAAAATTTACTAATCAATTGATGGTAGAACAGGGAGGAAGATGACGTGAAGGAAGAATCAAAAATAAGTCTTAGGGCTTAGAAAGCAGATAACTTGAAAGGTAGTGCTACTTTTATCAGAAATAGAGAAATATGGAAGAATGTATGATAGAGATTAGGGCAAGGATAGAGGCAGGGGATAAAATATAGTACCATTTTAGAAAAAAATAAATTTGAAAATATCACAGGAAATCAAGATAAAACTTTTAAGCAGGCAGTTGCTGATGTGGGAATATAGTTCAGGAGATATAGTGTGGCTTATCACATAGGATATATGGAATATATTTCTCTCCAAATAAGGAAATCTATTTGTATCTCAGTTTTCTCTTCTGTAAAGTGAAGAGTATGTAGTTTATTATATCTAATTTCATTGAAACACTTAAATTCTGTGACCTTTGTGACTCATGATTCTCTACCCTGACTAGTTTAAAAATTATTCTGTAAAAAAGTAAGATAATATATATGAGAGCAAACTATGAAGTATTATGTAAAAAGCTCTGGATTTTGAATCAGAGAACCTGGATTTGAACCCTAGCTTTGCTACTATGTGATCCTAGGGGTTTCAATTATGAGCAAAATGCAGTAACTGGAATTGATGGCTTTTATAATATCCCGGAGTTCTATCGTTGTGATTTTTATGTATCGTGTGCAGATCACATGGTGTGGCATAAATTCCTGCGGACGACTGAGTGACTGCTTTTAGAAACCTGGAGACCTAGGTCTTGTATTGTTTTTTTGCTTTGGCCTACCAGTAGTTGAGAGCATCCTCTTTCTATGAGCTCTGTAACTGAAACTGCTATCTTAAAACAACCTAACAGCATCAGAAGTGGCTTTTGCTTTATTCAGATCTGAGGTAATACCGTATAGTAAGAAGGAGGGGGATCTGAGGACCTCTCCAGCCCCTGTAAATCGAGAAGTAGGATAAAATCTTTGGTTTTGTCATTTATTCTTTTCTCATCTAGGTGTAGGAAATGGAGTCACCAATCTGGGCTGAGACCACAAGTCACAAGGATTCAGAAAGCCAGGCATGAAAGCTGGATATTGCTGTCAACCCAGCAGAAGCCAGCAATAATGAATCTGAGACAAATGCCATATGGGACCTGAGCTACATTGTAAGTATTCCCATACCATTCCCATCAACACTGTTGGGAGAATTGTAATTATAAGATGTTGGGGAAAATAATGCATATGATTACTCTTGCTATCTTTTTAAAAGTAATATATCTTTGTAATATAGATATATATGTATATATATTTACATAGTTTTATTTGCATATATATATATATTATATATGCTAGACATAGTAATATCTATAATAGCTAATGTAATAACAAGTACTTAAATGGAACTGGGATGCCAGTCACTGCTTCCCAAAATGGAAGGAATACAACTATGGGGTGCTTAATTGTACCTCTTAAGGTATTTAAAAACCTAACTCTGGGAGAGCTAGGTCTTCCAGGTTACAGTTTATGCAGTTATCCAAATTACAATAAAAATGTAAGTTAACATTATACAATAAGATTTAAGAGGCTTTGGCAACCAAAGTTTATCCTTATCAGCTTGCCAAGAGACTGACTTTTCTTTCCTGTATTATTCCCTTCTTTCAGTTAGACAAAGTAGATGGAGTATCCAAAAAGATACATGTGTTGCACATGTCTAGAAGAGAAAGAAAATCCCTAGTGATTTCCTTTATCCTTTTTCTTACATCACAAAAAAATCTAATTGTCAACATATAAGGCATAGAGATTGGACTTGAAAGGATAAGATTTGGAATCAGTAGCTTTCAGTAAAGGAGAAAGGCTAATTGTGGCAATAGCAAGGGCAAATAGCCATGTGCTTTAGGTCCTAGGCAAAAAGTCCCAGAGTAATGGGATGATTGGGCAGATACTTCAGGGATAAGTGAAGAGGAGGTAAATGGATAGAGGAAGAATTGCTAAAACTTTGTCAGATTTACAAATTTGCCTAAGCATACTTACTTGCATATACTTGTATAGAAGTGTAACAATTATCAGGCCAATTTGCCAAAAGCATGTTTGAGAAAGAGCTTGTTTTTACTGGCAGGGGATGCAGTTATGAACATAACTTCATTTTCCAGCAGTTTATTAAGAGCTCTGCTTCAGGAAGGAAATCATTTCTCAGCCAGCAGTACTGAGGGGGAGGTGTATAGAGGTAGAGAGGGATAGGAAAGGAGAAGATAGGGAAGGGGAAAAAGAAGAGAGAAAGAGAAAGGAGCTTGATAAACTCAAAACTGGAAGAGACATTAAAGATTATCTAACCTATTTCCCTCCTTTTAGAAATGATGGAATTTGCATCTAGAGTGGTAAAATAACTTGCCTAGTGTTCAACACATAGTGATTGACAGACAGAAAATAAACCCCAAAGAAAATGAGGAAAATAGAGGGAGAAGGAAAGGGACAAGACAGAAAAAATAAGGAAAAGGAGCAAAAAGAGTAAGAGCAATGGGAAAAAAAGGGGAGGGAGAGCAGAGGGAACAGGAGAAGAATGGAAACAGAGATGGGGAAGGGAAGAGGTAAAAAGAATAGGAAAGAGGAAGTGAGAAAAAAGGAGAAAGACAAAATGGAGGAAGAAAATGTAGTAGTATAAGAAAAAGAAGAGAAGGAAATGTGACCATACATGCTGAGAGAAAGGGAGGGAGGGAGGGACAAGGCAGGAAGAAAGAAATAGGTAGGCAGACAGAGATGGATAGACAGACAGAGACAAATAGAAGCAGAGAGACTGAAACTGACAGAGATGGAGACTGATTTGGAAACACACACAGAGAATAAGAGAGAGAGAGAGTTAGAGAGACAGTCAGAGAGACAGAGACTCAGAGACAAAGAAAGAGACCAAGTCAGAGACAAAGAGAGAGAGAGAGAGAGAGAGAGAGAGAGAGAGAGAGAGAGAGAGAATCAGAGAGACAGAGAGTGACAGCAACAAAGACAGAGAGACAAATAGAGAAATAGAGAGACAGAGAGATGCTGAGAGACCAAGAAACACATAGAGAGGGATGGAGACAAAGAGAAACAGAGAAACAAAGACAGAGATAGAGACAAACAGACAGACATGGAGACTGAGATTGGGATAGAGACAGACAGAAAGACAGAGAGAAAGAGACAGAATGAGAGAGAAACCGAGAAAGAGAAAAATCTTCTGTTCATCCTTTTATCTTGTCCAATGATTCTGATCTACTCAAATCACATGTACTTAACTTTCTGTCTTGCTAGAGATTTTCAATGACTGCTCCACTGCGTCCCTAATGATGGGAGGCAAAGTTATACCCCCTCCATTCTTAGAATATAGACTGAAAAGTTACTCATTGGAGATAGTGCCACTTTCTGAGGACAATTTCATACCAAGACCTTACTCTAATAAGAACAGAAAAGACTCCTCTGTAAAACAGCACAAGGCCCATTATTCCTATATTCTGGGCCTCCTGATCTGGCTGAAGTGGAGGTGAAAGGATGTGAATGCATTATTGTGTTTCCATTCCAAAAATATATGTAATGAAGTATCTGTGGAAATTGTGCTGTTAGGAGCCTCTTTATAAAGTTTGTTTGTTTGTTTGTTGTTTGTTGTTGTGGTTGTCTGAAGAGGCAACAGGATAAATACATATGACAGTTTTCTAGAACACAGTGAATGAAGCTGTTCTGCTTGCCAGATATTTCTATTCTATCTTTAAAGCAAGATAGAGAAATAAAGTGGGCACCAGATATGGGCCAATAACTGCTTTCAAACTAAATCCTAATGAGAGAATTTGTGAAGGTAAGAAGGAAAAGTATAGATGAAGATGTAGAATGATGCTTAAAGATTATTTAGAGTACTTTATAGATAAGAATACAAAGAGAAAGAATATAGAAAGATTATGTGACTTTCCCAATCAAATAGATTTAACAAATAGAGGACCTGAAATTTAAAATACTGGTTTCCTGATTTCACTTCTAGAAGTCAGAAGGAAGAGCAGGTTTGTCAGAAAAGATAATGAGCTCAGTGTTGTACACACTGAGTCTGAAGTGTTGATGAAACATCCAGGTGGTGATGTCCTACTGGCAGCTGGAGATGCTGGATCAGGGTTGCAAATAAAGATGAGTCTTCTGCACTGCGGTGAGACTGGAAGCCACAACAGTGAATGAGATCGCCAGAGGACATAATGAAAGGAAAGAAGACTGCTAAGGAGAAAATTTTGGAGAACTGTCTACCTTAAGAAACTGAATAAGAGAGTCAATAAATCCATGCCAAGTAATCTTTGCACCCTGAGCAAATTTATTTGTGGGGAGACATGTGTCTCCATCAGTGGACAAACCATGATTACAATATGAGATGAGGCAGCTCATATTCCACTGAGTCTGTTCTGCCCTCCCACCACACCCCCATAACATAAGCCAGAGGTTTTTAATGCAAAAAGTCTCAGAAAAAAAATGGAGCAACATATTGGTGGACAAAGCAGAATTCCTTAAAGAAACACCATAATAATAGGAACCTGGCTGTGGCGGGACTGAACTAAGGAGACTGGATAGAGAGGACATCTCTCCTCCATTGTTGGTGTCCTAGTGCAAAGACAAGAATGCTGCTTCACTTATGGTTCTGGTAGTGGAAGAGAGAAAGGGACAACTAGGGATTTAGGAAAATCAGAATTGAAGTCAAGAGAGAAGCTAATATAAAAAAGGATACTAATCCCTTTGGAGTTTGAAGCAGTTTAACATCTTTGTTGACAGAGTGTCTCCTGTGGTGAAAATGCTTATGGGGGAATTTTAAAACTCAGGAAACTGAAGTAGAAAAAAAATGGTTCCATCGCAATTAAGAAAAGATTCCAGGCACTAAACATCATTCAATGTTTCCTTCTTTTTTTCCTTCCCTCACTTTGCAGACATGAAGGATACTTGTGGTATTTTCACACTGAGTGTGAAAAATTTGATTAGCCACAGAGCTTTCACCCTCCTCTACTCACAAGCTACTATTAGAATCATTATAATCTTTGTAGTGACTGCCAATCACAAAGGAACTGTCCTTGGTAATGTTATTGAAGTTTGATGGTCTCAGCCTTGGGGTTGAGATGTTACTGAGAAGAGAGGAAAAGTCTTTCATCCTTTTTTATCCCAAAGGCTACTGCAACCATTTCCATCACTATTTTCTTCCAGTTCAAAAATGTTTTAATGAGTTGACTGCTCAATATATAATGCCATCTCTAAAAATGTTCTCAATGATGATTTTCAAACATCTATCAATAGAAGATTATCATGTACTGAAGAGATATCTGGAGCAATGAAGGTTTCCATATTTTGTCCAGCTCTGCAAATCTAGCATGATTCATCATATTCTTTAAAGAAATAGCAACTAAAAAGTAATCATTCCCAACCTTGTTGCAATGGTGAATATTTATCACAAGCCTTCTATAAGTTTTCCAGATGCCATTCCCTTTGACCCGTAAACTTCCCAGCTTGAATTAGCCTGAAATACATGCATAGTCAGTATGAAAAGGACCCAAAGCCCAAGCTCCAAGTAGCATTTGGAATTCCAGCCTGCTGAGAAATATTTACACTTACTTCACTTGGCTTGAAAGCTGCTGAAGGGAACTTACTCTGAACAGTAATTGTATGCCTTGTAAAAGCTATCAAAAGTTGCACACAGATGCATTTTACAAAGACCTAGAGGGATGTTCACACTTCTTGGCAGGTGTGTAAGCCCTTGGCTCTGTCTATCTAGAGACAGGGGTGACAAAGGTGGATCAGGTGGTCTTGAATATGTCTTTATTACATGAATTTAAACATTATCTCCACATCTGTATGGCTTTGGCAGCAAGCTGTAAATGTGTTTCTATCATTTTAGCTCTCCAAGAGCTGCTATCTTCCCATAAGCCATAATGAATCTCACAGTCAAACATTGCATGGGGTGCAATCTTCTGAACACCTGCACTCTTCAAATCCTGCCTTTGACTTGAGGGATAGTGTTTTCTCTTTTCATTGGTATTGTGTTATAAGGCCTGAGCTCAATTGTGACCTGGTAAGATTCAACAGAGAAAAAAGCCCAAAAGAATAATTAAAAAAAAAAAAAAAACATAGAGACTTAAGTCTGCTAATCAGGTGTTCCAGTAAGTTCCTCAGAATGAAAATGAATTGAGGGAGATTGTTCAAAAGCAGAGAAAAGTGAGGATCACATTTGGACACTACTTTCTTCTGGAAAACATTTTCATTATTTGAATGTCTCTGGTAATTACTATAATAACCTTGAGCTTACTCCAGTAACAAATCAATTTCAAAAAAGCTGAACAATGGGCTTTAGGTAGAACTTTTTGCCTATAAAGTGTTCCGGTCAAAACAAAAAAGTGTTGACTGCCAATGTCAAAGAATAGAGAATTGAAAAACTGGTGTAGCCTAGAATTCTTTGTAAAAGATTGTACATATTAGAATTCAGATATTAAGATACTACTCAGTCCATCTAAGTGTTTTGAGTATTTATTATTTCTAACACTAAAAGAAAAAATACTAGAATCTTAGATTTATAAGAACTCAGAAGGTTTATATTACCTTGTACAACCAAAGCAAAAACTGACCCTCTTTTCAGGCAACTGTTAAAAGAGGGAATGATTAAAGTGTGCAGGCATATAGTGGCTGGACTTTCTTTTTTTTTAACAGCTCTACCTGGCAAGTAATCATAAAGACTTTGTTTAGAGAAAGGGACCCCATTCTCTCCAAGGTAGATAACTGTACTTGGGGATAGGTGACTTATTGTCAGGTAGCTTTTCCTAATGTTATATTAAATCTGACTCCTTAAAATTTCCATTTATTAATCCTTTTTCAACCCATTGGAGCCAAAAAGAACAAAAAATCTAATTCCTCTTTTGTGTGTTAGTCCTTCAATTAACTATCATATTCTCTGGAAATCTTTTTGTTTTATTCAGCCTGAAAATCCTCAATTTTTTTGACCAGTCCTCATATGGCTCATGTTCTCAAAAAGTCTTCACCATTCTGGTTGCCATTTTGGCTTTCTCAAGCTTTTCAATGTCATCTTTAAAATGTAGTATCTATACCAAACCTAAAACTGTATTATAAAACAGCAGTCATCAAAACCATTTGGTACTGGCTGAAAATAAAGTCATGGATCAGTGGTATAGATTAGGTACACATGACACAATAACCAAGGCCTATAGTAATATAGTGTTGATAAACACTGATACTCCAGCTTCTGGAATAAGAACTCACTATTTGACAAAAACTGCTGGAAAAACTAGAAAATAACATGTTGGAAATTCAGCATAGATCTATATCTCAAACTCCATACCAAAATAAGTTCAAAATGGAAACATGATTTTGGCATAAACAATGATGCTACAAACAAATTAGGAGAGCAAGGGTTAATTTATATATCAGATCTTCAGAGAAAGGAGGAATTTATGATCAAAGAACAACTAGAGAACATTATGAAAGGAAAAATGGTCAACTTTGATTACATCAAATTAAAAAGTTTTTGCACAAATAAAATCAATAGTAACAAAATTAAAAGAGAAGTACAAATCTGGGAAAAAATCTTTATGGTCTCATAAAGGTTTCTGATAAAGGTATCATTTCTAAAATATATAAAGAATGGTGTCAAATTTAAGAGAACATAAATCATTTCCTAATTGATAAATGGTAAAAGGATATGAATAGACAATTTTTAGATGATAAAGTTAAAGCCATTTATAGCCATATTTAAAAAATGTTCTAAAGCTATTGATTAGATAAATTAAAAGAAATTTAATTAGAGAAAATTAAAACAACTCTGTTGTATCGCCTCACACCTCTCAGATTGGCTCAGATGACAGGAAAAGATAATGATAAATGTTGAAGGGAATGTGGGAAAATGGGGATACAAATGCATTGTTGGTTGCATTGTGAAATGGTCCAACCACTCTGGAGAACAATCTGGAACTATGTCCAAAGGGCTATAAACAGTCCATACTCTTTTGACTCAGCAGTGCCAGTACTGGGTCTGTATCCCAAGGAAATCATAAAGCAGGGAAAAAAACTAACATATGGAAAAATGTTTGTAGCTGCTCTTTTTGTGGTAACAAAGAATTGGAAAATGAGTAGATGTCCCTCTTGGGGAATGGCTAAATAAATTGTGGTACATGAAGATAATGGAATATTATTGTTCTATAGAAATGATGAACAAGCTGATTTTAGAAAAGCCTGGAAAGATTTACATGAAGTGATGCTGAGTGAAGCAAGCAGAACCAGGAATACAGTGTACACAATAACAGCAGAATGTGCAATGATTTAATCTTCTCAGTTGTTCAAAGATCCAAAGCAATTCCAATAGACTTTGGACAGAAAATGCCATCTGCATCCAGAAAAGAACCAAGGAGGCTGAATGTAAATCAACACGTGCTGTGTTAACTTCTTTTCTCTGTTTTTTTTTAATCTCTCCCATGTTTTTTCCCTTTCTCTGATTTTTTCTTTCCCAACATGATTCATAAAGCAATGTGTATTAAAAATAAATAATTTTTAAAAATTTAGTGTCTAAACTAAACCCAACCCAACATCCCCAAAGTAGTTTGACTAAGGCAAATGAGAAAGGGGGGCTAATGTTCTGAATACTGTGCCTTTTACAATGCAGCTTAAGTCCATCCTTCTTTTCTTAGTGCCATGTCACACTAATGAACAAGGATAATTTATGGAGAAAAGAGCATCAAAAAAAAACAATCTTAAGCTCTTTAGTACTCATAATAGCATGAGATGCTTCCATTCTGCCAAAAAAATCTCACTGTGAAAATTGCTAAAAAAAAAAAAAAAAAAAAAGGAGACTTTTGAGACAAAGGTAGACATGCCATAGAAGAAATAATTTCATGCATCAAAGACTTTCAGTTTTTTTTTCCTTTTCAAAACTTCCCAAAGTGAGGAATGACTGTGCATGGTCTTCTGCCTTTAGGTTTCTCATCACCTCTTAGCTTGATTATGCAAGTCTCCTAATTGATCTCCCTAACCCAAGATCTTCAAATCTCCCTATTGCCTCTAGCAAAAAATAGAAAATCTTTCATCCTGGTTTTCAAAAACTTCTGTAATGTGGCTCCCACCTACATTTCCAATTTCTTTATTTTGTATTAGTTCCCTTCATGGATCCCTCATTCCTGTTAATCTATTAGCTATTTTCCATCTATGACACTCATCTCTTACCTCCACATAGTTGAAGAGGTCAGAAATTTATTACTTCCTTAAATCTATCTTGTGAGATTCTTAATTCCCTTCAAGATGTAGCTCAGTTTCTACCTCCTTCTTGAGGCCTTTCTGATCCCTAATTTGTTAATTCTCTTCATTCCTCCCTCCTTTCCATCTCTCTCTCTCTGTTTTTCTCTTTCTCATATTTTAAAATTTATTTATGCTTTGCATTTACTCAACTTGTTGTGCTGGCCACAACAAACTCTAGTCCATTTGTTGTGCTGGCCACAATAAATGGCGCCCAATATGGGGCCCCAATTTTGTCTGGCACTGATCACATCAAGCAGTCCATAAGGGAAGCAGAGACTTTTACAGGGAACCAGTACTGAAGACAGTCATCCAGTGGTTGATACCCTCTAGGTAGCTGGAGAAAAAGGACCTAAGTCAAGGTAAGGGGAAGGCTCCAGCAGGGCCACTCATTGACACTGCTCATTTTTCATTTTTTGGAGCAAACCAAGATGTAAAACAAAGAGAAGACAAATAATTAAAGGATTAAAGAATGAAGAGAAAGATCTTAAACTTTTACAATTAATCATTTTAAAAAGGGGAATAGGAGCTAAGGAAAATAAGTTAAGAGCATTTTACAGGATGTTTAAAACAATGCACCCTGGCTCCCCAGTGGCTGTCAAATCACTATTAGCGAATGGGAAACAGTTGGAGAAACTTTATACAAAGTATGCAAAAAGAAAGGCCCTCAGATGGTCTCTTCTGATACTCTCTCTTTGAATAATTTTATAAAAATTTGCTTATCAAAACTACGAAAAGTAAAGCCTAATAGAACTTTGAAAATCATTCTTGATAAACAAAAAGGGGGGGGAGAGAAGTCCCACAAAAACAGATTTGTTAAAACATTATGTACTATTAATTATCTCACATTGAATAACATATCCCATGTAGTGAGTTCAAATGTTGGAGTTCTTGTTCTTCTCCAAACACAGCCGGTTTAGCTTAGGGCCCTCCGAATATCTCCAAATCCAAAGGTTCTGTCCGTTAGCTTCTGCCTCTGCTTTCTTCAGCCTCCAACCAGCACAGAGATGGAATGAAGCTCTTGTTTCCTTCTCTTGGAGCTCGGCTAGCTTTCTGGTGAGTCTTTCAGACCAGCTTGGTCTCAGTGGGGGGCGTGCAGGAGCTCAGCCACCTACCACAGTGGTGTGAGATGAAGATGAATCTGGTTGTCCACTGAACTCTCACTCATAGCTTTATCCTTTGAAAACTCTTCGTCTGCCACCAGCCAGCCAAGTGGAATATATTCTGCCTTGCCTCGGAGAGAGGGCTTCTGGCGTAATTCCACAAAGTGCTCTCTGTCTACACCAGAGTCGCTCCTCTCCAGTCCAGCTGAACTCTCCTCTGCGACCAGCCAGCCAAGTGGAAAAATGTATTCTCTCTTGCCTTGCCTCGGAGAGAGGACTTCTGGCGTAACTCCACTGAAATCTGACCGAGAGCCTCTGTCTGTTTCTTTTATCCAAGAGGGCGGAATTGTGGGATATGAGAGAGAGGGATTATGGGTTTTCTCCCATAGTGCTCTCTGGCCCAAAGAGCTTCAAGGGAGGTGTGAACTCACAAAGGTACAAAGTTTACTTTGTGAAGCTGGCATACTTGTGAACTCCAATGAGTAAAGGTGTGAACACAAGCCTTGTATTAATTAGTTCTACTTAGTACCTTGTTTCAGGTTCTGCCCAAAGCATCTTCTTGTAAGATTAGATCAACTCTAATTAGTTAGCAGTTTGTAAGGATTCCAACAATCCCATAACCAGCTGACTTATTTTTTTCCTTCAATACATCATTTTTCCTCAAACAAAGAGGAACAGAAAAGGTTAAAGGGCTGGCTCTACCTCCCAGCCCTCCTGTCACAGTATGTGATGTGGAAGGATATCAACAGAATGGGGAGGGGCCCTGCTAAGGTAATAATCCAGGATCAAGGTTTTCTTTGTATTTCCACAGATGAAGGAGACTCATGGATCCCGGAAAGGTGTAGCCATCCTGTTCAAATTGATCCAGAGCATGAAGATAAAAGAAAAAAAAAAAGGACTTGCAAAGGCCAACTATGCCGTAAAGGGAATCAAGCAGTATGATTCTTGCAACTGTCCCTACTGCTGGCACAACTTAAATTAGGAGAAGAAAAACCCAAAATCTTCGGGGGCATTATACAAAGCCCATCTTAGGCAAGAGTAATTGGATGGGGAAAATACATTCTTGTAATTCTATTGTATGGTAATGGATCTCAATATTTAATTAAGGAATTTGGTATTAATAAGCATAGAGAGAAGCCAAATCAATCATTAAATTTAGTTTTACTGGACTTAGTAAAGATCTTCCCCTATGCATTACTACAAATGCTAGCTTTGACAGCTGTAGTCTGATACAACCTATTCATTTTCATTACAGATATGATCCTTTTTACAAACTTTTGGATAGTAGGAATGTTGAAATCTTCCAATTGCGTAAAAAAGAAAGGTCTGTAATGCCATAAAGCATACAGCATTTCCTCAATCTAACAATCACTGTTATTGGTATATTGGGACATAAATGTGAAGCAACAACTTCCAGTTGGGGAATCCATATATCATCTTGTCCAGATCAGGATCTATGGGACTATGAAGAAACTGATCTTCCTTTTCTGGACCGCAGAACAGAGCAGAGACTTTGTCACACAATTTGGAATCAGATATGTGTCCTGGCATAATGATTCTCATAATTGCCATATGTATGGGGGATACCCCAAACTGAATCTGTGGGGAAATAATCAGAAGAGAAATGATCAGGTTTGGAAAATCACATCACCATTCACTCCTATAGAGGGATATTTTTAGAATAGAAATAAGAATATATCATATAATGTTACTGTGCAGGCATGTTTGGGAAATGATTATGCTTTCATGTGGGGAGAAATTGGCCAAGTGACAATTACAAAGATAGAGGGAGTTTATAATGTTACTTGCAGGGAATTCAAGGTTTCTGAATGCATAGGAAGTAAGGTTAATGTAAGTATTATATTTGTATCATGAAGCCTTTATTTAATATGTTACTTATACAGAATAGGAATGGGATAAAATTAAGAAATCATCATAATGCAGTAAAGGGAAATTCAAATGTTACATTGGACATTGAAGATCTTCAAAAGAATACTGATATGTTAGATAAAGAATCACGTGAAAATCTAGAATCTGACCAGACTGCCCAAACAATTTTTGATTAGATTAAGAGAGCACAAGGAACAGTCAGTGTCATTACAGCATTTGCTGTAATTTTGCTTATATGTATCTGTACCTGTGGACCTACTCTGCTAGGCTGTTTTCTGATCATAATTAAAAGAATTGCAAGGAATGTCCCCAGGCAGGATCTCAAACTTCAAGACTTGAGAGCACCTCAAACAAAAAAGGAGGAAATGTAGAGAACTCCCAGGAAGCTAGAAACTTAACTGGGATGTTTCCTTCCTCCTTAGATTAATCAAGACTGAATTTAAGCTTGAAATCATGAAAAAAAAAAAAAAAAAAAACATAAGGTCTTAGTACAATTACTGGGGAACTGTGAACTTTAAAAAAGATTGAGTCCCTAGAAACTAACATATTTCAGAGAGTTAGATCATAGAAACCCAGGGTTGGTTACAGAAGAATGTTTTTCACAGTAACCTATTGTTTTAAGCTATGCCAGCAATATGATTTTTCTCATTAAATGGCTCTGTTGAATTATCAGTAATCTCATCTCCTTATTTTCAACCACCACTAGCCTATTTGTTGTGCTGGCCACAACTACTATACATGTTGTCTCCTAATAGGAAGTTATCTGTGTAAATTTTATACTGACAAAGCAGAATACAAGTAAGTTATTAGGATGAAGATACTTTGATGTTGAATTCCCCACTACATATCATGGTGCTTTGCACTTAGGCAAGCCAGCTTTTTAAAGGTGAAAATTACTTGTATGGGACTTGCAGTTTATTAATGGTATTATTTAAAAACAAGCTGCTTGAACCAGGAAATCATTGTACATGGCAACAGCAACATTATAAGATAATCAATTCTGATGTATGTGGCTCTCTTCAACAATAGATGATTCAGACCAGTTCCAAAAGTCTTGTGATCAAAGGAGCCTCATACACCCAGAAGGAGGATTGTGGGAACTGAATGTGGTTCACAACATAACATTCTTACTCTTTTTGTTGTTTGCTTGCATTTTATTTTCTTCATCATTTTCTTTTCTGTTTTGACTTGATTTTTCTTGACAGAAAAATAATTGTATAAATATGTATGCATATATTGAATTTAACATATATTTCTACCATGTTTAACATATATTGGACTACTTGCCATCTAAGGGAAAGGGGTGGGAGAAGGGGGAGAAAAATTGGAACACAAGGTTTTGTAAAAGCTAATGTTGCAGAATTATCTGTGCATACTTTGAAAAATAAAAAGTTTTAATAATTTTAAAATAAACCACATTATATTAAAAAAACAGTCCTTGGCATCTAGTTGTGCCATAACAATTTTATACTTGTAAAAGTAATTTTTTAAACTCAAATATCATACTTTGTCTTTTGGAGTTTCCCTACTGAAGTTCATTTCATTAAATATTTTGTAACATTCTGGCCTGATGAGACCTTTTTTCAATCACAACTCTTAAATTCATGTTAACAGTTTCACCCATCTTTACAGCATCTGCAGATCTGTTAAAAATGCTTTCTAAACTTTTTTTTCACAAAGAATACCATTGAGAGATACCTGCAGCACTCTACTGAAGATTTCTTTCCAAGATGTCATCAAATCAATATTTTACAGCATATAACCATAATAAATTCAAAAGGGATACATGATCTTAATATTAAAGGTCACATTGTGAAAATACTAGAAGAGAACCAGATCAAAAACATTTCACAGAATTGATCGGAAGGGTTGAATACTTAGGATTGTGATTCTCTGTGAAGTGAATGATGATGGGGCCTACCACTGAAACAAGGAAATTTGGGTGAGTAATAAGTGTATAGTTTTGATACTAATTTTGAAGTTGTTATGGGACATCCAAATGAAATTCAGCTAACAGTTAGTAAAAAAAAAAAAAAAGAGAGAGAGATTCTGAAAAGACATTAAGGCTGTATATATAAATGTTTGGATCATCTGCATGTATAATAAATTAACAATGTGGGAGTTTGCAAGATCATGAAGGAAAAAAGAAGAAATAGAAAATATGAGAGTCCGGGTTGGAATCTTTGGGGAGAACCACAAATAGCAAAAGAAAGATAATTCATCATAGGAGACAGTTTATGTATGATCTTTCATTAATCACTTGATTGGGAAATACTCAGAAACAATATTAGACTTTGCTTCCCCTTTCAGATGTAAGTACAGAATTATCATTTGTCTCTATTGATCTAATAAGATTTGCCTGGCTTGCTTAAATTTCTTTCTGTCTGATTATTTCAAAGATATTGCCCATTTCCTTTTTTGCTCATCTGAATGCTTGAAAGTCACTAATTCCTTTTAAATTTCATCTCTTTTTCTATAGGATAATGCTTCAACTTTGTAGAATTTTATTCTTGGTATATATTTTTTTTTTACTTTTTAAAAATCAAATTCAATCTCACCTGTCTTTTCTAAATGTGGTCACACATTTCTATATGATTCCACATGAAGTTCCTTGGTATATAATTTGTCTTTTTCTGGCTGTTTATAATATTTACTCTTTTACCTGGAGACCATGAAGGAT
>NC_067399.1:375239-395228 GCF_016432865.1 Antechinus flavipes
GATACAATATATGTTTGCAGAACCGAACAGTTCTCTTGTTGCGTAGGGAGAATTGGATTCAGAAGGTATAAATAATCCGGGAAGAAAAACAAAAAATGCAGATAGTTTACATTCGTTTCCCAGTGTTCTTTCTTTGGGTGTAGCTGCTTTTGTCCGTCATTTATCAATTGAAACTCAGGTCTCTTTGTCAAGAAATCCACTTCCATCAAAATATGTCCTCATACAATATCGTTGTCGAAGTGTATAATGATCTCTCTGGTTCTGCTCATTTCACTTAGCATCAGTTCATGTAAGTCTCGCCAGTCCTCTCTGTATTCATCCTGCTGGTCATTTCTTACAGAACAATAATATTCCATAACATTCATATACCACAATTTACCCAGCCATTCTCCAATTGATGGGCATCCATTCATTTTCCAGTTTCTAGCCACTACAAACAGGGCTGCTACAAACATTTTGGCACATACAGGTCCCTTTCCCTTCTTTAGTATTTCTTTGGGATATAAGCCCAATAGAAACACTGCTGGATCAAAGGGTATGCACAATTTGATAATTTTTTGGGCATAATTCCAGATTGCTCTCCAGAATGGTTGGATTCGTTCACAACTCCACCAACAATGCATTAGTGTCCCAGTTTTCCCGCATCCCCTCCAACATTCATCATTATTTTTTCCTGTCATCTTAGCCAATCTGACAGGTGTGTAGTGGTATCTCAGAGTTGTCTTAATTTGCATTTCTCTGATCAATAATGATTTGGAACACTCTTTCATATGAGTGGTAATAGTTTCAATCTCATCCTCTGAAAATTGTCTGTTCATATCCTTTGACCATTTATCAATTGGAGAATGGCTTGATTTCTTATAAATTTGAGTCAGTTCTCTATATATTTTGGAAATGAGGCCTTTATCAGAACCTTTAACTGTGAAAATGTTTTCCCAGTTTGTTGCTTCCCTTCTAATCTTGTTTGCATTAGTTTTATTTGTACAAAGGCTTTTTAATTTGATGTAATCGAAATTTTCTATTCTGTGATCAGTAATGGTCTCTAGTTCATCTTTGGTCACAAATTTCTTTCTCCTCCACAAGTCTGAGAGATAAACTATTCTATGTTCCTCTAATTTATTTATAGTCTCGTTCTTTATGCCTAGGTCATAGACCCATTTTGATCTTATCTTGGTATATGGTGTTAAGTGTGGGTCCATGCCTAATTTCTGCCATACTAATTTCCAATTATCCCAGCAGTTTTTATCAAATAATGAATTCTTTTCCCAGAAGTTAGGGGCTTTGGGTTTGTCAAACACTAGATTGCTATAATTGACTATTCTGTCTTGTGAGCCTAGCCTTTTCCACTGATCCACTAATCTATTTCTTAGCCAATACCAAATGGTTTTGGTGACTGCTGCTTATAATATAATTTTAGATCAGGTACAGCTAGGCCACCTTCATTTGATTTTTTTTTCATTAATTCCCTTGAGATTCTCGACTTTTTATTGTTCCATATGAATTTTGTTGTTATTTTTTCTAGATCAATAAAATATTTTCTTGGAAGTCTGATTGGTATAGCACTAAATAAATAGATTAGTTTAGGGAGTATTGTCATCTTTATTATGTTCGCTCGGCCGATCCAAGAGCACTTAATATTTTTCCAATTATTTAAGTCTGACTTTATTTGTGTGGAGACTTTTTTATAATTTTGCTCATATAATTCCTGACTTTCCTTTGGTAGATAGATTCCCAAATATTTTATGGTATCAACAGTTATTCTGAATGGAATTTCTCTTTGTATCTCTTGCTGTTGGGTTTTGTTGGTGATGTATAAAAATGCTGAGGATTTATGGGGATTTATTTTGTAGCCAGCTACTTTGCTAAAATTATGAATTATTTCCAATAGCTTTTTAGTAGAATCTCTGGGGTTCTCTAGGTATACCATCATATCATCTGCAAAGAGTGATAGTTTGGTTTCCTCATTGCCTACTCTAATTCCTTTTATATCTTTCTCGACTCTTATTGCCGAGGCTAGTGTTTCTAATACGATATTAAATAATAATGGTGATAGTGGGCAACCTTGCTTCACTCCAGATCTTACTGGGAAAGGTTCCAGTTTTTCCCCATTGCATATGATGCTTACTGATGGTTTTAAATATATGCTCCTGACTATTTTAAGGAAAAGTCCATTTATTCCTATGCTCTCAAGTGTTTTTATTAGGAATGGATGTTGGATTTTATCAAATGCTTTTTCTGCATCTATTGAGATGATCATGTGGTTTTTGTTTGTTTGGTTATTGATATAGTCAATTATGCTAATAGTTTTCCTAATATTGAACCAGCCCTGCATTCCTGGTATAAATCCTACTTGGTCATAGTGTATTATCCTGGTGACAATTTTCTGTAATCTTTTTGCTAATATTTTATTTAAGATTTTAGCATCAATATTCATTAGGGAGATTGGTCTATAATTTTCTTTCTCTGTTTTCAGCCTACCTGGTTTAGGTATCAGTACCATATCTGTGTCATAAAAGGAGTTTGGTAGGACTCCTTCAATCCCTATTTTTTCAAATAGTTTATATAACATTGGAGTTAATTGTTCTTTAAATGTTTGGTAGAATTCACATGTAAATCCATCTGGTCCTGGGGATTTTTTCTTAGGGAGTTGATTGATAGTTTGTTCTATTTCTTTTTCTGAGATGGGACTGTTTAGGATATTTACTTCTTCCTCTGTTAGTTTGGGCAAGCTGTATTTTTGGAGGTATTTTTCTATTTCATTTAAGTTGTCGAATTTATTGGCATAAAGTTGGGCAAAGTAACTCCTAATTATTGCTCTAATTTCCTCTTCGTTAGTGGTGAGTTCTCCCTTTTCATTTTTAAGACTAACAATTTGATTTTCCTCTTTCCTTTTTTTAATCAGATTTACTAAGGGTTTGTCTATTTTGTTGGTTTTTTCATAGAACCAACTCTTAGTTTTATTAATCAATTCAATAGTTTTTTTACTTTCAATTTTATTGATCTCACCTTTTACTTTTAGAATTTCAAGTTTAGTGTTTGACTGGGGGTTTTTAATTTGTTCCTTTTCTAGCATTTTTAATTGCAAACCCAATTCATTGACCTTCTCTTTCTCTATTTTATACAAATAGGCCTCTAGAGATATGAAATTTCCCCTTATTACCGCTTTGGCTGCATCCCATACATTTTGGTATGATGTCTCATTATTATCGTTTTCTTGGGTGAAGTTATTAATTATGTCTATGATTTGCTGTTTCACCCAATCATTCTTTAGTATGAGATTATTTAGTTTCCAATTATTTTTTGGTCTACTTCCCCCTGCTTTTTTGTTGAATGTAATTTTCATTGCATCGTGGTCTGAAAAGGATGCATTTACTATTTCTGCCTTACTGCATTTGAGTTTGAGGTTTTTATGTCCTAATATATGGTCAATTTTTGTATAGGTTCCATGAACTGCTGAAAAGAAAGTGTATTCCTTTCTGTCTCCATTACATTTTCTCCAGAGATCTATCATATCTAACTTTTCTAGTATTCTATTTACCTCTTTGACTTCTTTCTTATTTATTTTGTGGTTTGATTTATCTAATTCTGAGAGTGCAAGGTTAAGATCTCTCCCACTATTATAGTTTTACTGTCTATTTCTTCTTGCAGCTCTCTTAGTTTCTCTTTTAAGAATTTAGATGCTACCCCACTTGGTGCATATATGTTTAATATAGATAGTGCTTCATTATCCATGCTACCCTTTAGCAAGATATAGTGTCCTTCCTTATCTCTTTTAATTAGGTCAATTTTTGCTTTAGCTTGATCTGAGATCAGGATGGCTACCCCTGCTTTTTTGACTTCACCTGAAGCATAGTAGATTTTGCTCCAACCTTTTACCTTTAACCTGCATGTATCTCCCCGCTTCAGGTGTGTTTCCTGTAAACAACATATTGTAGGATTCTGGCTTTTAATCCATTCTGCTAACCGCTTCCTCTTTATGGGGAGTTTACCCCGTTCACGTTTATGGTTAGAATGACCAATTCTGTATTACTTGCCATCTTGTTAACCCCGGTTTATGCTTTCCTCCCTTCTTTCCCCTTTCCCCCCTTCCAAGTATTAAGCTTGTGAGCACCCCTTGCTTCTCACAGCCCTCCCTTTTTAGTGTCCCTCCCCCCGCCTTAGAGTTCCTCCCCCTATCTTACCCCTTTCCTCCCAGTTCCCGTATTCCCTTCCGCTTAGCTTATTCCTTCCCTTTCCACTTTTCCCTTCTCACTTTTCAATGAGATGGGAGAAGTTTCACCATAGATTGAATATGTCTTAAGATTTTTCACTTAAAGCCAATTCTGAAGGCAGTAAGATACCCACTATATTCATCCCCCTCCATTCTTTCTCTCAGATATAATAGGTTTCCTATGCCTCTTCATGAGATGTACTACCCCCACTTTACCCTTTTTCTGGTACAATGTCCTTTCCACATCAATTTCTAGAACAAGGTATACATGTATTCTTTATACATCTATATAGTCAAAATATAGTTCCCAAGATTAATCTTTACCTTTTTAGATTTCTCTTGAGTTCTATATTTGTAGATCAAACTTTTTGTTAAGTTCTGGTTTTTTTCATCAGAAATAGATGAAATTCGCTTACTTCGTTGAATGTCCATCTTCTTCCCTGGAAAAAGATGCTCATTCTCGCTGGGTAAGTTATTTTTGGTTGCATACCAAGTTCCTTAGCCTTTCGGAATATCATATTCCAGGCCCTTCGATCTTTTAATGTGGATGCTGCCAGATCCTGGGTGATCCTTATTGTGGCTCCTTGATACTTGAATTGGGTTTTTCTAGCCGCTTGCAATATTTTTTCTTTCATCTGAGGGTTCTGGCATTTGGCCACTATATTCCTTGGTGTTTTGATTTTAGGATCCCTTTCAGTGGGTGATCGATGAATCCTTTCAATGTTTATTTTTTCCTCTGTTCCTATGACTTCTGGGCAGTTCTCTTTGATAATTTCCTGGAAGACAGTGTCCAGGCTCTTTTTTTCATCATGTTTTTCTGGGAGTCCAATGATTCTCAGATTGTCTCTCCTGGATCTGTTTTCCAGGTCTGTTGTCTTCCCCAGAAGGTATTTCACATTTTTCTCCATTGTTTGATTTTTTTGGATTTGCTTGACTGATTCTTCTTGTCTCCTCGAGTCATTCAATTCCACTTGTTCAATTCTGATTTTCAGTGAAGTATTCTCTTCACTCACTTTTTTAAAATCTTTCTCTAATTGTCCAATTGAGTTCTTTTGTTCTGTGGAATTTTTTTCCATTTCGCCAATTTTGTTTTCCAGTTCACACAATCCTATTTTTCAAGGATTTTACTTCTTTATCCACTCTCTCTTTAACTTTTTCCAGGCTCTTTTGCCAGCCTCCCTCTCCTTTTCCCAAGCTTCCCTCTCCTTTTGCCAAGCCTCACTCTGCTTTCCTCTTTATTTTTCTTCTAGCTCCCTTGTGAGAGCCTTTTTAATTTCCTCTATGAGGTTCATCTGTGCTGAGGAACAGACAATCTCCTCCTTTGGGGATTCACCTGGGGACTGCCTGTTTTTAGTCTCCTCAGGATTTAGAGTCTGCTCTCTATCTGTGTAGAAGCTGTCAAGGTTAAAGTCCTCTTCAGCTTCTTGCTCATTCTGTCTATTAATCAGAGACAAACTACCAAAGAAAAACAGAAAAAACTGGAGTCTTTCTTTGGGGGGGGGGCTGGTGTGTTATCGAGCTTCCTCTACAGACTGCAGGGGGCAGCAGTGAGGCACTAGCAGGACTGTGCTGCGCCTGCGCTCTGAGATCCCAGAGCGTGCTGAGTCACTGAGGGGGGGGGGGGGAAGGGGGAGGGGGCCCAGGTCCTGAGAGACTCCAGCTGTTTGGGGTTGTGTTCTTCAACCCCGGTGTTTTTAGCTTCTCTGCTGGCTGCTGACTTGCTGCAGGTTCCAAACCTGTAGCGAAGCTCTCCCCGCAGAGACGGCTGCGATCACTCTCCACCCCCTCTCCAGTCTGCTCCTGTGCCCTCACTGCCGCTGCCCGCCGCCTGCGCCCGATCTAAAACCAACCGCCCCAGCCCTCCAGTAAAGACAGACCTTTCTTGGCGGATCTCAAGGATGGCTTCTCTTGGTAACTATTTGTGGGTTTTTTTCAGTCAAGCATTGATTCAGAGGCTTGTAATGAAGTGGATAGTGAGAGAAAGCGCGGAGCTTATGCAACTGTGAGCCTCCTCTCCGCCATCTTCGAGAAGTGATTTTTAAAAAAATCTATTAATAACATCATTAAATCAAGATTAAGCCTCTCTTCCTTTCACTACTATATTATATCTCCTTATTCAGGGACTAGTATTTGGAAGTCAGTCAGTCTGTGAAGAATATTTTTTGACAGATAAGATTGCTCAGATCCTCCTGGAACATGCTCCTCCAACATGAAAAGGACCCCCAACCAACTAGAAGAGCTTACTTCTGTTTAGATTGATCTACAGAATTAAACTAGGTGAACACTTGCTTTTAGGGAATAAGTCTATGTCATTATACTTTTTTTTTTTAGGAGAAAACTAATCAAAAGTGTTATGGGTAATGATGGATTCCTTTGTCCAGATTGCTGTAAATAGCTACGTTTCATGATAAAATCACATTTTAAGTAGAAGGAGTTGAAAACTTTTAGCTAATCTCCTCAATAAGTCTACTGTCTATTGTCTCTTTAGTTCTTCACCAATCAGGACTGATTTTCACCTGTCACAGGCATCTCCTTTTCCAAAAGCATTTATTTCTTCAGTGATCTCCATAGTTTTTATCTTTGGTTACTGAGGGAAACCACTGACCATCAATATATGGATTATCAACTAACCTAATTAATAAGTTGAATATTAAGTACCAGAAACTGTCTCCCAACACTAACATTTTCATTTTTCTCAACACTAACAGGCATATGCTCTCTGTCTGCCTCAATTTTTTCATCTATAAAATTCATCTATAAAAACCTTCCAGAGTTCTTATGAAAGTCAAATTACAATATTTGTAATGTCTTTTGTAAGCCTTTAAGTACTAACAAATGTTAGTAATAATAATTATTAATATATATATAAAGAACTTTGCAGCCATTAAAACATTACATAAACGCTAATTATTTTTGCTATTATTATTTCCTCATCAATTCTATGTATAGAAGTTCCCTAATATACTAGAAGTTTCCTTTCATTATCTTACAGTTTCTTTCTTATGTTGAGCTTTCTGGTGCTGGAAATTCTACTTTTATTTTTCTCCAAAGTCTTACTTCTGAACAATATAGTAGTATAATACTTCTTTCACACAGTATCTGTGATCATATATTCTCCAATATTCTCTTCTACAGATACATTTTTTTTCAGTAATGTATAGTTAAACTTGAATTTTTTAATCTCAATAACATTCTGAATGTTCTTCAGTTTTTTAGTATCAGTTTTAAATCATGATATCCAAAGATCAACATCACAATCCACATGTCATCTGACTAATATCAATAAATCTGGGTATATATGTTGTGATGGACTTATGATGCCTTAGATATGAGAACTTTCAAGCTATAAATCAGAAATCTTTCATGATTTCTCCCATATTATTCTTTTCCATGTTATATAGTAATAATCAATAAGTTACTAAATGCAGTCGAGGCCCTTAAAAAAAAAAGATACACTTAATATTTTGTGGGTGTCAGTTCATTATTCAGATATCCAACTAATATTCTAGGTTTATAATTTAGTACTTTATTTTCTGAGCATGCATTCTTGTGTAATAGCTTTTGCACTATATATATATATATATATATATATATATATATTATATATATATATATATATTTTTTTTTTTTTTTTTTTTTTGGGGGGGGGGGAATGTTACCATTGATAAAGCAGTGAAACTTCTTATGTTACCTATGTGTCTTTCTAGCTTTGATTCTTTGATGATTGTGGCAACCCCAAATTCACAATCATATATTATTTAGATACTATTTTTTCTATTAAAACAGCAGAAATAGCTTTTAAAATAACTATATCATATAAGTGGCATTATGCTTTTAGTCAAATAAAATCAATTTTTCCACATAAACTGTCATTTTCATGAAAATGATTGAATCTCCCTGACATATTAAATTTATTGAATCAATCATTATTTTAATCCTGAACTCTAGATATGAGTTTTAGTGACTTCTCTTTTCTGCTTCCTTAAGTTATTGTTTGATATTAAGTAAAGGAATGCATATAACATATAAGATATGTATATACATGTATCTATATACCTATATGTATATATGAATACATAGACCTTTGTGGATATATAAAATAAGTACACATATATTTATATATATATATATATATATATATATATATATATTATATATATATATATATATATAATATATTATGTGTGTGTGTGTGTGTGTGTATATACACACACACATACATATACATATACATGTATATGTATATTATACATAAGATGTATATGTGAACACAATGCAATATATATTTAATATAATATTTATACATAATCGCATATTATGTATAAGTATGCATATTATGTATAAATTCATAAGTATATTCTATTGTATCTTAGCGTATCATATTATATAAGTAAGTTACATCCCCTAATAATTGATTATATATTAAAATTAAATAAATTTAAAATTTAAAATAAATTTAAATGAATAAAATTATATATAAATTAAAATATAGAATGTATTTTACCATACTACATATACTCATGCATACACATTTTTGCCATACTTTTTCAATATCATTCTATAAATCATGGAGAGACATGAAAATAGATAGCATTTATATTGAAATTTAAGGCTTTTGAAGCCCATTACAAATATTAATTCATTTTCATATTTTCAACAACCCTGGGACATAAGTACTATTATTGTTCCTATATTCAAGTGGAGAAACTAAAACAGATAAAGTTTAAATTATTTATTCAGGGTCATACAGCTAATAAATATCTAAGGTAGGATTGAACTTAAATCGTCCTGATTCAAAGACCATCCTGCTATTTATGAAACTCTTATTTACTTCATACCTACACGACAAACATGGCCAAATTCTGATTATGTTTTTCTCTATTAAGTACTTTTCTAAAGTAGAGTGTGAAAAAAGTTCTGTTTGGGATGATTTTGTTGCTGTTATTCTAATTTGTCAAACATGTACAAACATGAACATTTTCTTATACAAAAATTAAAAAAAAGAGAATTATACACAATTTCTTTAAGTACATACTAAATTTAACACATTAATTCTAAATTGGCTTTTTTGTCTCTTCTGAGTTTTCTGCGTTAAAAAATAATTTCATTGACTTTCCTTTCCCAGAAACAGTTTTTCACAATAATTCTGACATATCAGTGAAGACATTAAGGGCCTTAGATAATATAAACAACTTTGTAAACATAATAATTTTATAAGAAATGAAAGGAGAAGTGAATACAATTGATCACTTCATCCAACAATACAACACATTTACTTCTGACTTCTTTTTACATGAGTTCAATATCACAGACACCTAGATAAAAGACTGATTTTCTTTCTTCAGAAAAAGAACAGTAAAAATTGTATAGACTGATGACTGGCAAATACATCATTCTATGATTTTAGAAAAGAAGAATAAATTGTCAGCAAGATACTTTGCAATGAATCTTACAGAAATGACCTTGCTTGGAAGGTTGAAGTCTGATACAAAAAAAAAAAAAAAAAAGAGAGAGAGAGAGAAGTAATTCAAATTGACATGAATGATTAATATATTTCACATAAAGTATAAGATATCCTTGGAATACATTTACTAAGACACACCATGTACATTGTTTAGAGACAAACAGGTGTATAGTGATCAAATCAAGAGTTTCAAGGTGATTTCTGTTTAAAGAATGTGGAAAGAATTCCTTGAATATCCAAAAGAGCATATCATTAACAAGCAACACTTTTCTTGTAAGTGAAGATAAGGAGCAGAACTCCAGTTTGTGGGTAGGTACAGATGTCATTTTAAAACTACATTCTTAAAATAAATATGGTGAAGAAATCTGTGGCTTTAAATTCAATAAATCCAATTACTTTAAAATTTTCTCAAGGCAAGTATCAGAGAATTATAACTGGTTACTTTAATAGCATCAAGTATAAATGAAATGTGTGGCATTAGTCTTCATATCTGCTCCCTACACCAGGTACTAGCTCCAGCATCAGTCTCAATATTTCACCGGGGGTATGGCCAAAGTGAGCTCATTCAAGGCACAACAGAGCTAAAGTAGTGAGTTTTCATAGTTTAGCTACCCTATCTGATTCCTAACATATGCTTTTGTCCTGGTTCTTAAATTTCAATTCAAAGAAAGGTGGTCTATGAAAAACTAAAGGGATTCACTGTCCTTTACTTTTCCACACTGAACAAAGATCTGTCTCTAAGTTTTCCTGGAATAGGATCCATAGACTACTTGGAATCAACCCAATGTTATCCTGTGGCTGAGAAGTGACACAAATATCTGTGAGAAGACAGTTTAAATAACCGAAGTATGATATTATTCTTGGACTAGATCTTACTTTCTGTAAAACACCTCTCAGCATTATGCATCTATATCTACATATATATGGTAAATTAAGATATCAATCTATTTTAATTTTAATTAAGTTAATTAGTCTATCCTTGAGGTAAAATTCAAGTAGGAAGATAAAAATATGCAGCAGGAATCAGATAGGGATAAGCACTCTACTGATACTACTTAAGTTTTATTGTTCCCTTTTGAACTCACTTTAGTCATTACCTAGTTGTAGCAGATGCTAGGTAGTGAAGTGTACAGGGTACCAAGTCTGAAGTTAGGAGGACTTGAGTTCAAATATAGCCTCAGACAATTGTTAACTATGTGAATCTGGGTAAGTCACTCAACCCTATTTGCCTCAATTGCCTCATATATAAAATAAGTGAAGAGAAAAGAATGGAAAACTACTTCAGTATATTTGCCAAGAAAACCTCAAATGACTTCTTGAAGAATTGGGCATGAATAATAAACTAAACAATTTTATTCTTTCTATATATGCATATTTGTAGATATTATTTAACAAATTATTTTAAAATAAACAATTACTGTATTTAGAAAACAGAATGTTGAAATATCATCTATAGAATTTCAGGAAGAGTGTACTTTAAATGTATATTATCATAATGCCATTCTACATGTTGAAATGCTTTTATTTCTTTCAATTCTTTGATTTATAATGGTGACTTTTAAGGTCAATCACGTCACCTCTCTGTTCTCCATGAAATTTTCAATCATTCTACAAAATTAATTCTATTAAATTGGAAGTTTTGTTAACTATGACTTCATTAGAAAACAGGAGAAAGTTTAAACAGACAAATCCTATTTATTAACACATACCAAATACCATGCCCACACTATATCTCTGTATTTATTTTTTAAATTAACTTTTAACTATATATATATATATATATATATATATATATATATATATATATATTTCAATTTCACATCCCTAAATTAAACTTTTATCATAAGGAAGCAAAAAAAAAATTGAAGAAAAATTGCCAACAATTGGAGAAATTGTATTTACCACTTAAGAAAAGTTGGACTTTCATGTCTCAGCACCAGCAAATTCAAGTAATATGATATTAATAAGCATTGCTCTTACAAAATAAAAATTATAAATTAAGGGTTCCTGTAGCATTTTTTAAAGATGACATTGATAATCATTAATAAAGATATGATTATCATATATACTTATCTATGCATGCATGTATGTGTATTCCATACACATTTAAAGCTTTGCTGTAAAGATTTTTTTAAAAATATTAAGTGTGTTGTAAATTCAAGGAGTTGAATGTCACTATTGTTTAGTTGTTGTCAGTTTGTATACATCTCTTCATGACCGCATGTAGAATTTCCTTGGTAAAGAGACTAGAGTGGTTGGTTATTTCCTTCTCCAACTCATTTTATAGATGAGAAAACCAAAACAAACAGGGTTTAATAACTTGACCAGGCTCATGCAACTAGTTTTGAACTCACAAATCTAAGTATTTCTGATCCCAGGATTAAACCTTTCTCCATTGGGCCACCAAGCTACTCTAAAATATTGACAGCCTTACCTTAGTTTAATAGTCTATTAAATGTTAAGCATTTCAGCCAATTTGATATTGATATATCTCTGTATTCCATAAGCATTTGGATATAGGTATTTTTGTAATAACAATTGGTAGATACTGAGATTAAAAAAAGATAATTAAAATAACAATATAACTCTATGGTACAATGGGATAGTGCTGAGCCTGGAGCTACAAAGACTGAGTTCAAATCTAGTCTGACATACTTATTTCTGTGGAACCATGAACAAGACACTTAACTTTTGCCTGTCCCAAATCTTCAGCTTATCTTAAATAAAATGGAGATGATAATAATAATGTCTATCTCCCAAGGCTGATGTGAAGATGAAATGAGATAATATTTGAAAGCTCCTGTGCAAATATTATGTGCTTAATAAATGCTTGTTCATTCTTTTCTTTCCCTCATTCCTTTTCTTATTTAAACTATAGATGAGTAAAGACTTAACTATGATGTGGTATGTATTGTATTATTTCATTCTTCTTTAAACTATTACTATGTACAGAAATAACATAGCCAGCAAAAAAAAAATTGTTTTTGGATTCATTTAAAAAAATAAAACAGATAATTTCTTTTTTTCTCCTTCTAGTTAATAAGAAATAATTTCAAAATAACAACTGATGTTTTGAAATAGCTTTTATGCTTTTTTTTTTCTCTAGGAAAAATATATAAAACCCATCTTATTTTATATCTAGTCTTAGAAGTATTTTTCCAAGAAAGTTTATTTGTTTAATGAAGGCTTCCTAAAAGTGTTTCTTTCAACCTTCAGACAGAACTTGAATACTTTCCCTTTCTGGTTGTTCAGTCATGGCTCTTTGTGATCCTATGGACCATATAGTTCATGAGATTTTCTTACCAAAGATATAGGAGTAGTTTCCCATTTTCTTTGGCACTGGTTTATGGCAAACAAATGTTAAGTGACTTGCCAAGGATCACATGCATAACTAGTGTGTGAGGCTAGATTTGTATTCAAGTCTTTTATCTTGAGACTTAGTACTCTATCCACTGCACAACTGAACTGCCTCACTTTACCTTTAAGTTGTTTTCTTTAGAATATCTATCATTGTTTATTTACTGAACAAAATGCAGTTTTATTTAGGGAAGAAGTAGAAGTAACGAAAATGAAGAGATACAATCAACACCAAGAATGGTAAATATGAAATAGAGTGGGAGAACATGTGAAAGACAAATTCCTCAGTGGAATCTACAATTATACAGTAGAAAGGGAGCACTCCATGAGGTTGAGGAATTCCCTTAGCTGGCAGGCTAAAAGTTCACAAATCATTTTCAAATATGTTCTGAAACCTCTAGTTATAGGACAAATAATTTCTCTAACTTGTTTCAAAGAAAGAAAATGAGGTTCAAACAATTAAAATAACTTGTGCAAAGTCAAATGTCTAAAATAAGACTCAATCAAAATTAGAACTCAGCTCTTTGATTCATCCAATATACTTTTAAAAATGAATAAAACTACTAATATTTTTGACATGACATATTCTTCCCAACAGTAACCTCAAAATTAATTCTCTACAAAATTAATTCCTTGGAGACAATTTTTTTTTTTTTTTTTTTTTTTATAAATTTTTTTATTTAATAATTACATTATATTTACACTCATTTCTGTTCGTTCGATTTTTTTTTTCCCCTCCCTCCCTCCACCCCCTCCCCTAGATGGCAAGCAGTCCTTTATATGTTGGATATGTTGCAGTATATCCTAGATACAATATATGTTTGCAGAACCGAACAGTTCTCTTGTTGCGTAGGGAGAATTGGATTCAGAAGGTATAAATAATCCGGGAAGAGAAACAAAAATGCAGATAGTTCACATTCGTTTCCCAGTGTTCTTTCTTTGGGTGTAGCTGCTTTTGTCCGTCATTTATCAATTGAAACTCAGGTCTCTTTGTCAAAGAAATCCACTTCCATCAAAATATGTCCTCATACAATATCGTTGTCGAAGTGTATAATGATCTCCTGGTTCTGCTCATTTCACTTAGCATCAGTTCATGTAGGTCTCTCCAAGCCTCTCTGTATTCATCCTGCTGGTCATTTCTTACAGAACAAAATATTCCATAACATTCATATACCACAATTTACCCAGCCATTCTCCAATTGATGGGCATCCATTCATTTTCCAGTTTCTAGCCACTACAAACAGGGCTGCTACAAACATTTTGGCACATACAGGTCCCTTTCCCTTCTTTAGTATTTCTTTGGGATATAATCCCAATAGAAACACTGCTGGATCAAAGGATATGCACATTTTGATAATTTTTTGGGCATAATTCCAGATTGCTCTCCAGAATGGTTGGATTCGTTCACAACTCCACCAACAATGCATTAGTGTCCCAGTTTTCCCGCATCCCCTCCAACATTCATCATTATTTTTTCCTGTCATCTTAGCCAATCTGACAGGTGTGTAGTGGTATCTCAGAGTTGTCTTAATTTGCATTTCTCTGATCAATAATGATTTGGAACACTCTTTCATATGAGTGGTAATAGTTTCAATCTCATCCTCTGAAAATTGTCTGTTCATATCCTTTGACCATTTATCAATTGGAGAATGGCTTGATTTCTTATAAATTTGAGTCAGTTCTCTATATATTTTGGAAATGAGGCCTTTATCAGAACCTTTAACTGTGAAAATGTTTTCCAGTTTGTTGCTTCCCTTCTAATCTTGTTTGCATTAGTTTTATTTGTACAAAGGCTTTTTAATTTGATGTAATCGAAATTTTCTATTCTGTGTTCAGTAATGGTCTCTAGTTCATCTTTGGTCACAAATTTCTTTCTCCTCCACAAGTCTGAGAGATAAACTATTCTATGTTCCTCTAATTTATTTATAGTCTCGTTCTTTATGCCTAGGTCATAGACCCATTTTGATCTTATCTTGGTATATGGTGTTAAGTGTGGGTCCATGCCTAATTTCTGCCATACTAATTTCCAATTATCCCAGCAGTTTTTATCAAATAATGAATTCTTTTCCCAGAAGTTAGGGGCTTTGGGTTTGTCAAACACTAGATTGCTATAGTTGACTATTCTGTCTTGTGAGCCTAGCCTTTTCCACTGATCCACTAATCTATTTCTTAGCCAATACCAAATGGTTTTGGTGACTGCTGCTTTATAATATAATTTTAGATCAGGTACAGCTAGGCCACCTTCATTTGATTTTTTTTTCATTAATTCCCTTGAGATTCTCGACTTTTTATTGTTCCATATGAATTTTGTTGTTATTTTTTCTAGATCTATAAAATATTTTCTTGGAAGTCTGATTGGTATAGCACTAAATAAATAGATTAGTTTAGGGAGTATTGTCATCTTTATTATGTTCGCTCGGCCGATCCAAGAGCACTTAATATTTTTCCAATTATTTAAGTCTGACTTTATTTGTGTGGAGACTTTTTTATAATTTTGCTCATATAATTCCTGACTTTCCTTTGGTAGATAGATTCCCAAATATTTTATGGTATCAACAGTTATTCTGAATGGAATTTCTCTTTGTATCTCTTGCTGTTGGGTTTTGTTGGTGATGTATAAAAATGCTGAGGATTTATGGGGATTTATTTTGTAGCCAGCTACTTTGCTAAAATTATGAATTATTTCCAATAGCTTTTTGGTAGAATCTCTGGGGTTCTCTAGGTATACCATCATATCATCTGCAAAGAGTGATAGTTTGGTTTCCTCATTGCCTACTCTAATTCCTTTTATATCTTTCTCGACTCTTATTGCCGAGGCTAGTGTTTCTAATACGATATTAAATAATAATGGTGATAGTGGGCAACCTTGCTTCACTCCAGATCTTACTGGGAAAGGTTCCAGTTTTTCCCCATTGCATATGATGCTTACTGATGGTTTTAAATATATGCTCCTGACTATTTTAAGAAAAGTCCATTTATTCCTATGCTCTCAAGTGTTTTTATTAGGAATGGATGTTGGATTTTATCAAATGCTTTTTCTGCATCTATTGAGATGATCATGTGGTTTTTGTTTGTTTGGTTATTGATATAGTCAATTATGTAATAGTTTTCCTAATATTGAACCAGCCCTGCATTCCTGGTATAAATCCTACTTGGTCATAGTGTATTATCCTGGTGACAATTTTCTGTAATCTTTTTGCTAATATTTTATTTAAGATTTTAGCATCAATATTCATTAGGGAGATTGGTCTATAATTTTCTTTCTCTGTTTTCAGCCTACCTGGTTTAGGTATCAGTACCATATCTGTGTCATAAAAGGAGTTTGGTAGGACTCCTTCAATCCCTATTTTTTCAAATAGTTTTTATAACATTGGAGTTAATTGTTCTTTAAATGTTTGGTAGAATTCACATGTAAATCCATCTGGTCCTGGGGATTTTTTCTTAGGGAGTTGATTGATAGTTTGTTTTATTTCTTTTTCTGAGATGGGACTGTTTAGGATATTTACTTCTTCCTCTGTTAGTTTGGGCAAGCTGTATTTTTGGAGGTATTTTTCTATTTCATTTAAGTTGTCGAATTTATTGGCATAAAGTTGGGCAAAGTAACTCCTAATTATTGCTCTAATTTCCTCTTCGTTAGTGGTGAGTTCTCCCTTTTCATTTTTAAGACTAACAATTTGATTTTCCTCTTTCCTTTTTTTAATCAGATTTACTAAGGGTTTGTCTATTTTGTTGGTTTTTTCATAGAACCAACTCTTAGTTTTATTAATCAATTCAATAGTTTTTTTACTTTCAATTTTATTGATCTCACCTTTTACTTTTAGAATTTCAAGTTTAGTGTTTGACTGGGGGTTTTTAATTTGTTCCTTTTCTAGCATTTTTATTGCAAACCCAATTCATTGACCTTCTCTTTCTCTATTTTATACAAATAGGCCTCTAGAGATATGAAATTTCCCCTTATTACCGCTTTGGCTGCATCCCATACATTTTGGTATGATGTCTCATTATTATCGTTTTCTTGGGTGAAGTTATTAATTATGTCTATGATTTGCTGTTTTACCCAATCATTCTTTAGTATGAGATTATTTAGTTTCCAATTATTTTTTGGTCTACTTCCCCCTGCTTTTTTGTTGAATGTAATTTTCATTGCATCGTGGTCTGAAAAGGATGCATTTACTATTTCTGCCTTACTACATTTGAGTTTGAGGTTTTTATGTCCTAATATATGGTCAATTTTTGTATAGGTTCCATGAACTGCTGAAAAGAAAGTGTATTCCTTTCTGTCTCCATTACATTTTCTCCAGAGATCTATCATATCTAACTTTTCTAGTATTCTGTTTACCTCTTTGACTTCTTTCTTATTTATTTTCTGGTTTGATTTATCTAATTCTGAGAGTGCAAGGTTAAGATCTCCCACTATTATAGTTTTACTGTCTATTTCTTCTTGCAGCTCTCTTAGTTTCTCTTTTAAGAATTTAGATGCTACCCCACTTGGTGCATATATGTTTAATATAGATAGTGCTTCATTATCCATGCTACCCTTTAGCAAGATATAGTGTCCTTCCTTATCTCTTTTAATTAGGTCAATTTTTGCTTTAGCTTGATCTGAGATCAGGATGGCTACCCCTGCTTTTTTGACTTCACCTGAAGCATAGTAGATTTTGCTCCAACCTTTTACCTTTAACCTGCATGTATCTCCCCGCTTCAGGTGTGTTTCCTGTAAACAACATATTGTAGGATTCTGGCTTTTAATCCATTCTGCTAACCGCTTCCTCTTTATGGGGGAGTTTACCCCGTTCACGTTTATGGTTAGAATGACCAATTCTGTATTACTTGCCATCTTGTTAACCCCGGTTTATGCTTTCCTCCCTTCTTTCCCCTTTCCCCCCTTCCAAGTATTAAGCTTGTGAGCACCCCTTGCTTCTCACAGCCCTCCCTTTTTAGTGTCCCTCCCCCCGCCTTAGAGTTCCTCCCCCTATCTTACCCCTTTCCCTCCCAGTTCCCGTATTCCCTTCCGCTTAGCTTATTCCTTCCCTTTCCACTTTTCCCTTCTCACTTTTCAATGAGATGGGAGAAGTTTCACCATAGATTGAATATGTCTTAAGATTTTTCACTTAAAGCCAATTCTGAAGGCAGTAAGATACCCACTATATTCATCCCCCTCCATTCTTTCTCTCAGATATAATAGGTTTCCTATGCCTCTTCATGAGATGTACTACCCCCACTTTACCCTTTTTCTGGTACAATGTCCTTTCCACATCAATTTCTAGAACAAGGTATACATGTATTCTTTATACATCTATATAGTCAAAATATAGTTCCCAAGATTAATCTTTACCTTTTTAGATTTCTCTTGAGTTCTATATTTGTAGATCAAACTTTTTGTTAAGTTCTGGTTTTTTCATCAGAAATAGATGAAATTCGCTTACTTCGTTGAATGTCCATCTTCTTCCCTGGAAAAAGATGCTCATTCTCGCTGGGTAAGTTATTTTTGGTTGCATACCAAGTTCCTTAGCCTTTCGGAATATCATATTCCAGGCCCTTCGATCTTTTAATGTGGATGCTGCCAGATCCTGGGTGATCCTTATTGTGGCTCCTTGATACTTGAATGGGTTTTTCTAGCCGCTTGCAATATTTTTTCTTTCACCTGAGGGTTCTGGCATTTGGCCACTATATTCCTTGGTGTTTTGATTTTAGGATCCCTTTCAGTGGGTGATCGATGAATCCTTTCAATATTTATTTTTTCCTCTGTTCCTATGACTTCTGGGCAGTTCTCTTTGATGATTTCCTGGAAGACAGTGTCCAGGCTTTTTTTTTCATCATGTTTTTCTGGGAGTCCAATGATTCTCAGATTGTCTCTCCTGGATCTGTTTTCCAGGTCTGTTGTCTTCCCCAGAAGGTATTTCACATTTTTCTCCATTGTTTGATTTTTTTGGATTTGCTTGACTGATTCTTCTTGTCTCCTCGAGTCATTCAATTCCACTTGTTCAATTCTGATTTTCAGTGAAGTATTCTCTTCACTCACTTTTTTAAAATCTTTCTCTAATTGTCCAATTGAGTTCTTTTGTTCTGTGGAATTTTTTTCCATTTCGCCAATTTTGTTTTTTAGAGAGCTGTTTTCTGTTTCCAGTTCACTAATCCTATTTTTCAAGGATTTTACTTCTTTATCCACTCTCTCTTTAACTTTCTCCAGACTCTTTTCCCATTTTTCTTCTAGCTCCCTTGTGAGAGCCTTTTAATCACTTCTATGAGGTTCATCTGTGCTGAGGAACAGATGATTTCCTCCTTTGGGGAATCACCTGGGGACTGCCTGTTTTTAGTCTCCTCAGGATTTAGAGTCTGCTCTCTATCTGTATAGAAGCTGTCAAGGGTTAAAGTCCTCTTCAGCTTCTTGCTCATTCTGTCTATTAATCAGAGATAAACTACCAAAGAAAAACAGAAAAAACTGGAGTCTTTCTTTGGGGGGGGGGCTGGGTGTGTTATCGAGCTTCCTCTACAGACTGCAAGTGGCAGTAGTGAGGCACTAGCAGGACTGTGCTGCGCCTGCGCTCTGAGATCCCAAAGCGTGCTGAGTCACTGAGGGGGGGGAAGGGGGGGGGGGCAGGTCCTGAGAGACTCCAGCTGTTTGGGGTTGTGTTCTTCAGCCCCGGTGTTTTTAGCTTCTCTGCTGGGCTGATGACTTGCTGCAGGTTCCAAACCTGTAGCGAAGCTGGAGACAATTTTTTAAAAAAAAATGTTAACTAAAGGGAAGGATGATATTCCTTTAAGTGGAAAATTTTCTTCTGGGTCAGAGACCATGCTCTGCTGAGCACTTAAGCTTCCCATCTGGAGGTTCCAGTGTCCTAGAGAATTGTTATTTGCCAGGGATAGCAAATTTTGAACATTTAAAGCAGAGTGATACATACAGAGTAAAGATAAAAGGCTGCAGCAGCATATATTATGCTTCAGCTGAAGGAAAAA
>NC_067399.1:395728-519720 GCF_016432865.1 Antechinus flavipes
GGAAATAAAATAAATATCACTCATTTCTCAATGAAAATGAACATTTGTAGAATGTTGACATGACCTGAAGCAATTGTGCTTTATCATATCATCCTTTAAGAATTCTAGGGCTGTGATTTTGGTCTCACTTTTAATTATAGTGAGGGAAAGAATGCGTGAGGCACAATATCTATTTTGTTTTTGTAAGGAGGAATGTGTGTGTGTGTGTGTGTGTGTGTGTGTGTGTGTGTGTGCACGCGCACAGGTGTTTGCAGGAATTGAAGTCTTCCTTTGAAAAGAGTGGGCAATTTGTGACCAAAGAAGAACTAGAGATCATTATTGATCACAAAATAGAAAATTTTGATTATATCAAATTAAAAAGCCTTTGTACAAACAAAACTAATGTAAAGAAGATTAGAAGGAAAGCAACAAACTGGGAAAACATTTTCACAGTTAAAGGTTCTGATAAAGGCCTCATTTCCAAAATATAGAGAGAATTGACTCTAATTTATAAGAAATCAAGCCATTCTCCAGTTGATAAATGGTCAAAGGATATGAACAGACAGTTTTCAGATGATGAAATTGAAACTATTTCCACTCATATGAAAGAGTGTTCCAAATCACTATTGAGCAGAGAAATGCAAATTAAGACAACTCTGATGAAAGTTGGAGGGGATGCGGGAAAACTGGGACACTGATGCATTTTTGGTGGAGTTGTAAATCCTTATCCAACCATTCTCGAGAGCAATCTGGAATTATGCTCCAAAAGCTATCAAACTGTGCATACCCTTTGATCCAGCAGTGCTACTACTAGGCTTATACTCCAAAGAGATACTAAAGAAGGGAAAGGGACCTGTATGTGCCAAAATGTTTGTAGCAGCCCTGTTTGTAGTGGCTAGAAACTGGAAAGTGAATGGATGCCCATCAATTGGAGAATGGCTGGGTAAATTGTGGTATATGAATGTTATGGAATATTATTGTTCTGTAAGAAATGACCAGCAGGATGAATACAGAGAGGACTGGCGAGACTTACATGAACTGATGCTAAGTGAAATGAGCAGAACCAGGAGATCATTATACACTTCAACAACGATATTATATGAGGATGTATTCTGATGGAAGTGGATTTCTTTGACAAAGAGAAGATCTAATTCAGTTCTACTTGATCAATGATGGACAGAAGCAGCTACACCCAAAGAAAGAACACTGGGAAATGAATGTAAACTGTTTGCATTTTTCTTTTCCTTCCCAGGTTATTTTTACCTCCTGAATCCAATTCTTCCTGTGCAACAAGAGAACTGTTCGGTTCTGCACACATATATTATATCTAGGATATACTGTGACATATTTAATATGTATAGGATTGCTTGCCATCTGGGGGAGGGGGCTGAGGGAGGGAGGAGAAAAGTTGGAACAGAAGTGAGTGCAAGGGATAATGTTATTTAAAAGTATACCCTGGCATGGGCTCTGTCAATAAAAAGTTATAATTATTAAAAAAAAAAAAAAAGAATGAACTTAAAAAAAAAAAAAAAAGACACCAATTGTGGTTCCAAGTCTCACTTCTCTTAGTTCTTTATGCCTGTAATCGTGGCTCGTGCCCACCTGTGTGACGGTGTGAGTGTGTCATCTGTGCATGTGGCAGTGATGGAGAATTATATACCTCCCTGGGTGAAAGTGCTGTGTATGAGCAACCTCTGATTTCCCTTTCCATCTTTTAGCCCATCTTTTATAGGGGAAATATAACCCTGAGGGTTCCTCAAGGGAGGAGGGGAAATAAAGGCAGAAACAAGGATGTGCATTGAGATGTTGAGACTGATTTGAAGATAGTATCAAAGGCATTCTGGGAAAGCCTGGGCTCTCATCCCAGGTATCTTAAAGATGCTGATCAAGGCAGTCTGGGAACATCATAGTTGTCTTAAAAATGATAATAAAGAGAGTCTGAGAAACTATGTTTCCAGGATGAGCATTTTAGCATTTCCTGGAAACGGGAGAGAATAAGCTGTGTTCAGGATTCCATCAAAGATTATGCACAGTTGTATAGCCCTTTGGGCACAGTTCTTAATTTCTCTCCAGAAGGGCTGGATATGTTCACAACTCCAGCAATGGTGAATTGGTGTCACCTGAAGCCCAGGGAAGGATGATGAAAGAGAGGCAATGGGCTGCTTAGAAAAGCCAAAGTTGAGGAAAAATCCTCTTGCTTTGATAAGGAGAATGGATTTCAGATTTTTCTCTTTGTTTTTGCTTTACCTTCCTCCTCCCCTTTCCTCTCTGTCTCTCTCTCTCTCTCTCTCTCTCTCTCTCTCTCTCTCTCCTCTCTCTCTCTCTCTCTGTCTCTCTCTCTCTCTCTCTCTCTCTCTCTCTCTCTCTCTGTCTCTCTCTCTCTCTCTCTCTCTCTCTCTCTCTCTCTCCTCTCTCTCTCTCTCTCTCTCTCTCTCTCTCCTGTCTCTCTCTCTCTCTCCTTCCCTCCTCCCTTCCCCTCCCCACAAGGAGGTTCTGAGCCCTGCCATGACAAGAGGCCCAAAGACACCCTTCTGATTCTCACACTCCCGCTGCCATATTCTGCCAGACTGGGAAGCCTGCCGCCTGCCGCCGGCCCCACTGACTGTTACTGTCGGGTTTGTAGCGGCCATTCAGGCCAATCAGTTTTTGTTGTAACAGATGTATCAGCCCCTGCCTCAATCATCCCTAGGAACGGCCCGTTTTCTATATAAATAGTGCACACGGGTTTTTCTCACCCAATCGTGTGAGTAGAATTCACCTCACCAGAGGGATGTGATGGGATGCTTTGGCAATTGGATGATCTCCCTTTAAGTTCACAGGATATGGGTGAGGATTGGTGACCAAGATAAATGGTTCCCTGTGTTTAATATCACAGTATGTACCATCCCAGGTGCATAGTGCGAGAGTCCCATTACTAATCTGTCTCCGGCCGTGGGTTGTGCCTCCACACGTGCAGGTCCATGGGTTCATGTTAAAACCCTCAACTGCATTCACCAAGGACTGTCCATGTTCCCCATCAAGGCCTGATCATTCCCTTCGAACCCTGTAGCTCCTCTCTGGGTAGGTTCCTAACCTTTCTAGTGTGTGTTTGGGGTCCTCGTGGAACCCCCTCGCCAGGTTCCCTGAACTGCAGTATTATTTCTCTTCCCAGTCCTACAAAATTCTGCCCCCCGGCCTGTCTTGCCACAAGCAAAGCAAAAGGATTCTCCGCCCCCATTGGCTGTTTGTGGCACTGGGCTTGGAAATGTCCTTTTCTGCCACAGTTAGAAGGTTTCTTTCTTTCTACCAGCTGATTTAGGGAGTTCTGATGGCCACAGGCCTGATGGGCGGGAGAGAAACAAGCAGATGCCATAGATGTCCCATCATCCGGGGCAAGGGCATATGTGCTCGATATCAGTTAGAGAAGTTGTGCAGTTTGGGGCGCATTTGGGCCGTAGCTTCCACAAGCTTGTTTCACCTCTTTTAACATTTTAAATGGGATCGGAACATGTGGCCAACCTCCCTCCCCATTGTCCTCTACAGGATAAGCCTGTAGGCCCCAGGCCCCAGTCAGAATCCCCCTCATTGTATCTTCCCCTCAGCTGCTGCCTTCATTATAAACCTTCCTGCAAAGCTGGGGGGAGGAGGAGAGGGGGGGGTGCGTTTTTCTGTGCTCTCTAGGAAGAACAGCAGGCCTTTGCAGTGCAATCTCCTGTCTCTTCTCTGGCTCAGACTGTGGCCAGAGCTCTTGCTTTCCTCTCTGCTCTGAAACAGCCCTTTCTGTGTTCTCTGCCTCAGCTTTTCGCTGGAGCTCTTGCACTTCTTGTTCTAATTGCTGTAATCCCGCCTTTGCTCTGTCCCCTGATTCTGCTCTAAGCCAAAATTCCTGCTTCTTTGTTCCATCTGTTGAATCCCCTCCCCCTCTCTTGCTGAGCTGTACTTAAGGGGTGTGGGGGTACTTTCCTTCATTGCCTTCATCACCTGGGGGCACATGTAAGCCTTCTAAGGAGGGATGTGTGCCCTTTGGCACTGGGGGCTCTCCTGCTGCTTTTCCTTTTCTTTGGGTGTGTTTTTGGTTAAAGAATCACCGGTTCTAGTTTCTAACTCAGAAGCTTGCTCTGTATTTACAACTCTCCTCTCGGGCCTGGTCACAGTTTGACCCACAGTGCATCTCTACCTTCCCTTCCGGACCAGGAACTCTTGTGCCTTCTCGAATGTTAATTTTTGATAATTGATATTCCCAGGCCTGACCATCTACTTGCTAAGCCCTCCCTTCCGGGCACCACATGATGCTCTCACTGCATTGGCTATTGCCAGTCTCTCCTAATTCCCGGGCGTCAGAGAAATCTCTGGTAAATGTTCACATCCACTTTCCCTCCTCCTGAGGCTTCCGAATCCCTCTGGCCCCTATCTCCTAGGGAAAAAAAAAAAAAACAAATCTCAGGGCAAGTAGGATCTGTGGGAGCACATATCACACAAGGCTCCAACAATCAGGGACATATTCAAGGCCTGAAGGTCTCAGGTTCTTCCCCTGAGCTGGAGGCAGCCACTTCTGCTCCCAGATCCCCCACACCTCCCAGCTGCTTTGCATAAAGAGATCCCCATGGGGAGGGCCTGCAGACACAGGAAGATAAACTGGGCCTGGGGGCAGAGCAGCCACAGGAGAGGACTCACTGCAAAATGGAGTCTCTGTCCCAGCTTCTCTGTGGGCTCCTGATGCTTTGGGTCCCAGGTGAGAACATGAGACAACAAAACACGCAGACGGGCAACGTGACATGAGATGAGAGAATTCCAGGAAGCTCAGAATCTCTGGGGACAGGAGCCAGTACAGTCCAAGGGGGAATGAGGATTTCTGTGAGATCAGGGGGATTTTCAGAGCCAGGGAGTCTGTGAGCCAAGAATCAGAATGAAAGGAAACTCGGCTCTGTTTATTCCATGTTAGTTGGTCAATAATTTTTGTTCTTAGTTTCCAGGGGAGCAATTGTGCTGACCCAGTCTCCAGCCTCGGTGTCTGTGAGCCCAGGAGAGAGAGTCACCATCAGCTGCAAGGCCAGTCAGAGTGTCATAGCCAGTGATGGAAAAACTTATCTACACTGGCTCCAACAGAAACCGGGACAGTCTCCTCGGCGACTCATTTACGAGGTTTCCAACCTGGACTCAGGAGTCCCCGCCCGCTTCAGTGGCAGTGGTGCTGAGAAGGATTTCACCCTCACAATCAGCAGTGTGGAGGCTGAAGATGGGGCAGTCTATTACTGTTATCAAGGATATTATGGTCCTCCCACAGTGTTACAGCCCTGAACAAAAACCTCCCCAGGCCTGGGCTGGCTGCTCAGGGAGGCCCAGCTGCCTCCTCTCCTTCCTCTGCTGCAGCAGCTGCTGGGGGCCTGCTCAGGGACAGGGTCTCTGGGGCTGATGAGACAAAAGGGACTCGGGGCTCAGGGGAAAGGCCACGGTCTGAGAGCTCGGGGCTCTGGCGACTCTTGCTCCTCTTCAGCCATGAGCAGAATCATCAAAGAAAGAAGCCCTGGCTCAGACTGGGTCACCTCGCAATGCCCCAGGCCTCAGGTACTCGGGCATTCCTATTTCATCTGACTCTCAACTGAGCAAGAACCAGAAAGGAAGCAGAAACCTCTGCCCAGAGGTTGTTTTTGTCCTTTCTTCCTAGTGATGCAGTTTGAATGGTCTCAATTCCTGGTGATCAAGAGGTTAGTGGAATAAGAGTTGTTAAATATCCCTTTATATCGGCCGCAGGTTTAGGAATAAAAGAATTCACTCATTGCTGAATTATTAATTGCAAAACGAAAGTTTATTGTTGGATAGAAACCAGTTTCTGGTGGGAAATGGAGTTTTGGCACTGAGAATGCTTTCTCAATGGGCAGAAGGGTCCTGGCAGCTGAATGAGCTTCCTCGGCCCATCTGCAAAGACTTTAGTTGAGGGAGCCTGTTTTATTGGGTATCTTGACGAGGCTGGGACAGCTCGAACTGATCAGACCAGGATTCCTCAACTGAGTGAGAATTTAGAAAATTTAGAATTTCTGTGGAAGCTGATTTGCTCCTGAATAGTGTTGTCTCTCTTATCCTGCAAGGTTTGGGCTCTCTTTGTACTCCTTGGAGCCTGGGAGATCCTGATCAAAGGGGACACAATTTCAGAGTGATAATCTTAAAGGGAACAGTTCCCCTCCCCCTTCACTAGCACAATATTCCATAGCAGTCAATGATTCTTGGGACCAAGAGCACAAGGAGATCAGGCAACAGGCTAATGAAATCCATCATGGACTGACCTTAAAATTCACATCTTCCAAGCACCAAGATGGCACAGGGCAGCATCCTGGAGTCAGGAAGACCTGAGTGCAAAGCCAGACTCAGACACTTCATATTTCCTACCTGTATCACCTTGGGCAAGTTACTTAACCCTAATTGCCTCAGGAAAAAAAAAATTCACACTCTGGTTCCATTTTCTCTGACCATGCATTTAAATCAGATTTTTATCTACTTTTATTTTATCCATTCATGCCGGGGGCTACAAAGATCTCTCTGGAGTTTTCTCTGTCTATTCTTTTCAAAGGAAGAGTTCAGTTCTTACAAAGGGGAATAAAAGAGACAGTAGAAGGAAGCAATGCAGCCATGTGAAAAACCTCATCTTTCTCTATCTCTAAATGCTTCTTACAAACAATCGGTGTCAAAGGATTCTGGGTAAGTGAAGTAACTTCTTCCCAGCCAATCCTGGGGCAGCTTTTTGACGTAGCAGATAAGAGAGCTGGGCCTGGAGACCAGAGGAAGCTCTTCCCAAGTTCACATTGCAGGCTTGGGGTCAGGAACCTTCCTCCTGCAGAGCTCAGATCTGGCCTCAGACACTTACCAGCTGCAGGACCCACAGCCAGGCCCAGAGCCCTGTTTGCTCCAGTTTCTTCCTCAGTGAAAGAAGCAGGAGAAGTAAGTGACAAACTAGTCCGGGATCTTTCCTAGAAACCAAGGATCAAATGCAGTCACTGAGAGACTCTTCCAGAGGATGGAATAAGGAGCCCCAAGAGGTCAGCTGATCCCTCCCTCGGTACCCCAGGAGGGGAAGTGTAATGTTCTTAGTTCTCGGGGGTCTCTGGGCAGCCTTCCGGGCAGGTCAGGAATCGCCACAAGTGCAGGCGGGGGTTAAAGTCCACATCCTTCATTATCTCCCTGGAAGCCTTGTCCCCTTGCCGGGCCGGTAGCTCCCTTAGGGGCTTCAGGAGTCTGGCTTTCAATGGGGAAGCCGAGGAGGAGAGCCCCGCCCCCACGAGGCTGAGGAAGATGGAAATGTCTCCCTCCGGCTCCGAGAGCTCCCAGTGCGCTTGTGCTCTGGGGTTCTCAGTCCCTGCTTCTGGGCCCTACGGGGAGAGTAAACCAGCCTTATGTCCCCGGGAAACCGTTATTTGTTGTAAGGGTCAATCAGTCCTACTGTGTAAGGGGCAAAAAGGGAGGCTGGGAAGCACAGTCAGGACGGAACACAGGCCTAGGGCTGGGAGATCCCGGACGTGATGGGTTATGGGACATGGGGACGACCCTCGGGGGGCAGGAACCCTGAACACTCTGAAAGGGACGGGCAGTGTCTCCGTCTCTGATTGGCTGGGCCTGTGGCCTCAGGGACCCGATGTGGGCTCAGTGGGGGAGGAGCCCGACCCTTTTCCCCTGGAGCTCTGCCAAGGAGGAGGAGCTAAGAGAGGGCAGCAGGTCTCAGAGTAGGAGGTAAACCCCATGAATAAAGTCCTTAAGCTTCCTGCCCGAACTCTGGGGGCTCTGCTGTGCTTAAGCTGCGTCCCTAGGAGACAGCGGCCAGAGGGATTCGGAAGCCTCAGGAGGAGGGAAAGTGGATGTGAACATTTACCAGAGATTTCTCTGAGGCCCGGGAATTAGGAGAGACTGGCAATAGCCAATGCAGTGAGAGCATCATGTGGCTCCGGACGGGAGGGCTTAGCGAGGAGATGGTCAGGCCTGGGAATATCAATTATCAAAAATTAACATTCGAGAAGCCACAAGAGTTTCTGGTCCGAAGGGAAGGTAGAGATGCACTGTGGGTCAAACTGTGACCAGGCCCGAGAGGAGAGTTGTAAATACAGAGCAAGCTTCTGAGTTAGAAACTAGAACCGGTGATTCTTTAACCAAAAACACACCCAAAGAAAAGGAAAAGCAGCAGGAGAGCCCCCAGTGCCAAAGGGCACACATCCCTCCTTAGAAGGCTTACATGTGCCCCCAGGTGATGAAGGCAATGAAGGAAAGTACCCCCACACCCCTTAAGTACAGCTCAGCAAGAGAGGGGGAGGGGATTCAACAGATGGAACAAAGAAGCAGGAATTTTGGCTTAGAGCAGAAGCAGGGGACAGAGCAAAGGCGGGATTACAGCAATTAGAACAAGAAGTGCAAGAGCTCCAGCGAAACGCTGAGGCAGAGAACACAGAAAGGGCTGTTTCAGAGCAGAGAGGAAAGCAAGAGCTCTGGCCACAGTCTGAGCCAGAGAAGAGACAGGAGATTGCTTTGCAAAGGGCCCAAAGCCAAGGGGGCCAAACTCTAGATGAATTTGAGGAACTAATTTTCAACTCAATAAAGGGTGGTGATTATGCCCCAGGCCAAGATCTACAATTGAATTGTGGATAAAGATGGTATGGGAGTTTCCCCTCTAAAAAGGACAGTGGGGCCCCTCCCAATAGGCAGGAGGAGGTGGGATTCTAACCCAGGTTCACTCTTCCCCCAAAGATCACAGTTTCCATCAATTGAATCATAAAAGATTAGTTTTATTAGGTTAATATTATTAAGATGGGGGAGGTCATTATGATTCTGAGCAGACTCCAAAACTATGAGGAGAACAGAATATTCAGCTTCTTGGCGCCCGTCTCTTATTCCCCTTTGTAGGAATTGAAGTCTTCCTTTGAAAAGAGTGGACAGAGGAGACTTCAGAGAGCTCTTTATAGCCCCCAGCATGAATGAATAAAATAAAAGTAGATAACAATCTGATTTAAATGTATGGTCAGAGAAAATGAATCCAGAGTGTGAATTTTAAGCTGGGCCTTGGATGGATTCCATTAGCCTGTTGCCTGATCTTCTAGTGCTCTTGGTCCCAAGAGTCATTGACTGCTGTGGAATATTGAGCCAGGGAGAAAGGACAGAAAGAATTTCTGGCCAGAAGTTGCTATTTTCTCTTTGTTTCTTGTGCTGAGGGGAGTCAGATAACATAGGAATAGGAGAGTGCCTCAGGCCCAGGGCATTGTGGGGTGACCCAGTCTGAGCCAGTGGTTCTCTCTTTGATGATTCTGCTCATGGCTGAAGAGGAGCAAGAGTCCCCAGAGCCCCGAGCTCTCAGACCGTGACCTTTCCCCTGAGCCCCGAGTCCCTTTTGTCTCATCAGCCCCAGAGACCCTGCCCCTGGGTAGGCTTCCAGCAGCTGCTGCAGCAGAGGAAGGAGGGAGGCAGCTGGGCCTCCCTGAGCAGCCAGCCCAGGCCTGGGGAGGTTTTTGTTCAGGGCTGTAACACTGTGGGAGGAGAATAAATTCCTTGAGCACAGTAATATTCTGCCCCATCTTCAGCCTCCACACTGCTGATTGTGAGGGTGAAATCCTTCTCAGCACCACTGCCACTGAAGCGGGCGGGGACTCCTGAGACCAGGTTGGAAACCTGGTAAATGAGCATCCTAGGAGACTGTCCGGGTTTCTGTTGGAGCCAGCTTAGGTAAGTGTTTCTATCACTGTGTACAACACTCTGACTGGCCTTGCAGCTGATGGTGACTCTCTCTCCTGGGCTCACAGACACCGAGGCTGGAGACTGGGTCAGCACAATTTCTCCCCTGGAAACTAAAAGCAGAAATTAGCGATAAACAGACATGGAATAAACAGAACAGAGTTTCCTTTCATTCTGATTCTTGCCCCACAGACCCCCTGGCTCTGAAAATCCCCCTGATCTCACAGAAATCCTCATTCCCCCTTGGACTGTACTGGCTCCTGTCCCCAGAGATTCTGAGCTTCCTGGAATTCCCGCATCTCATGTCACGTTGCCCGTCTGCATGTTTTGTTGTCTCAAGTTCTTACCTGGGACCCAAAGCATCAGGAGCCCACAGAGAAGCTGGGACAGAGACTCCATTTTGCAGTGAGTCCTCTCCTGTGGCTGCTCTGCCCCCAGGCCCAGTTTATCTCCCTGTGTCTGCAGGCCCTCCCCATGGGGATCTCTTTATGCAAAGCAGCTGGGAGGCGTGGGGGTTCTGGGAGCAGAAGTGGCTGACTCCAGCTCAGGGGAAGAACCTGAGACCTTCACACTTTCAATATGTCCCTGATACATGGATCCTTGTGTGATATGTGCTCACACAGATCCTACTTATCCTTTTTTGTTTGTTTTGTTTTGTTTTAATCTGTTTTATTATTTCATGGGACTGCTAGCAGTATGTAAAACATTAAGTTTGTGGGTAGGAACATTCATCTTCCTGAGATCAAATCTTGCCTTGAATATTAATTGTGTGAGTCTGGGCAAGTCACTTAACCTTGTTTGCCTCAGTTTCCTTATTTTTAAGATAACTTGGAAAGGAAAATAGCAAATCGCTCCAATATCTTCTCAAAGAAACCCCAAATTGTGTTACAAAATGCCAAAAATCATCAAAAGAAGAACAAAAATGGTTCCCAAAGCCAGAGGGCTTGCACAAGAGTCAATATTATGTAGCGAAGAGATTACAGCCTGAAGGCATATAACACAGGACAGATACTGAAATCCTGCTCTTTATCCCAATCCATGACCAGCTGTCCCAGTAACTGAGGATCCTTTGGGCACTTAGAATGAAGCCTCCTAAAATGGAAAGCAAACCACCCTTTCATTCCTTGGCTTGGTTTAGGGGAACCAGCTTTCTATCCCTCCCCCACTTCCCTGAAGAGATCAATGGAATGATATGTTATCATTTAAATTTTTTTCTTAATTTTTTAAACTTTTTATTTATTTTAAACCAAAAACAAAATATTTACAAAACCCTTACTCCAATAATCTCCTTCATGTCTCATCCATGCATCCCTTTCCCATGGTTCCTCCCACACTAAAGAAACATGTATCTCCAGAGTCAAAATGACCACAGCTTTTTCTATTCATGTACTTCATGACCGTGGGCTCTCTGAGGTGCATTATACTGTGAGTACTGGGGAGAATACTTCTACAACATGAGTAGAGACTGAGAAATTCTATAACACTAAATCCAAGAAGGCACCCAGCATTTAAAGTATTGATGTATCAGAATGGGCATAGAATGCATAAGCTTGCATAACAAAGAAGTGAACTTGACATCCTAGAATAGGCTGCAAATTTGACCTGAAATGTATAACTTCCTCTTAAAAGGGTAACTAACCCTCTAGAGTTGAGAATAATCCTCATATAATTTATTCAAAATAAACTTTAGAGGTCGAACGGTGTGTGTGTGTGTGTGTGTGTGTGTGTGTGTGTGTGTGTGTGTGTAACAGTAATGTATATTAAGAAGACATAGGTGCAGGTAGGTGGTGCAGTGGATAGAGCACCAGCCCTAAAGTTGGGAGGATCTGAGTGCAAATCTGGTCTCAAGACACTTAATACTTCCTAGTTATGTGACCTTGAGCAAGTCACTAAACCCCAATTGCCTCAGCAGAAAAAAAGGCATCAACACTAGAGGAAAATCATGAATTAGAGGGAGAATCATGACGGTAGAGAGCATTAGGGAAATATCCAAGAAGGGTGAATTTCTGTTATTATGGGATGATAGTTCATCCACAACAGGAAAAAACAGCTGAGGTTTTTTTTTAATTGTTAGGTTGGCATGGAAGCTCAACCCTAGGATGAAGGGGATTTTCTTTTATTCAAATAATACATCACACTTACCCTTTGAAAAGTAGAGAAAGGAGCAGTGCTACTACTGGGCTTATATCCCAAAGAAATACTAAAGAAGGGAAAGGGACCTGTATGTGCCAAAATGTTTGTGGCAGCCCTCTTTGTAGTGGCTAAAAGCTGGAAAATGAATGGATGCCCATCAATTGGAGAATGGCTGGGTAAATTGTGGTATATGAATGTTATGGAATATTATTGTTCTGTAAGAAATGACCAGCAGGATGAATACAGAGAGGCTTGGAGAGACTTACATGAACTGATGCTAAGTGAAATGAGCAGAACCAGGAGATCATTACACACTTCGACAACAATATTGTGTGAGGATGTATTCTGATGGAAGTGGATTTCTTTGACAAAGAGACCTAACTCAGTTTCAATGGATAAATGATGGACAGAAGCAGCTACACCCAAAGAAAGAACACTGGGAAATGAATGTGAACTATTTGCATTTTTGTTTTTCTTCCTGGGTTATTTTTACCTTCTGAATCCAACTCTCCCTGTGCAACAAGAGAATTGTTCGGTTCTGCACACGTATATTGTATCTAGGATATACTGCAACATATCTAACATATATAGGACTGCTTGCCATCTAGGGGACGGGGTGGAGGGAGGGAGGGGAAAAATCGGAACTGAAGCAAGTGCAAAGGATAATGTTGTAAAAAAATTACCCTGGCATGGATTCTGTCAATAAAAAGTTATTATAAAATAAAATTAAATTAAAAAAGAAAAGTAGAGAAAGGAACCATTTTAAAGGATTTCCATAATGAATTTCCCATTCTTTCACTTGGGGAGGACCCAGTAGGACAACTACTAATCTACACCTGATTCTCCCCAATGATCAGGCACTTTGGTGAGAAGTGATCAAACCATCTTCACACTTGTAATAGCAAAGGGTGGGAAATCCAGCAGTCATCTGGCCTGATGTCTAGATTGGGGGAGAGCAGATTTCAGAGCACTCAGGTCATGAATAGACAATTCCTTGGGGGAGTGTTGTTGCCATCCAAAATGCTAATCAAAAAAGGCCAAAGAGTCCGGAAAAAATCTTCTTGTGTGAAGAAGAATTGTGTGAATCAGCACCAGTGTTGAACCTAGTTCTACATCTCATCTCCCTGCTCAGGATGACTTGCTCTGTTTGACACAGATTAGAAACGGTTCAAAATCAATCCCATTTCCCTTGTGTTGGGTACCTAACTCAATCCAAGATCCTAGTGGATTTTCCCTGTCCAGAGTTACTAGCGTTCCTTGTTGGAAATGATCTTTAAGTTTACGTGTTCCTCTGTCCTTTTCCTCCTGCTTCATTTTGTCCAGTGGCACTGTGCCTCCCATCCAAATCAATTTTTTTTTGTGAGGCTTAGGATCATGACTAACAACTCAGCAGCCACATCTGTAGCCCATGGACATGGGAAACACAGAAAGTAAAGCCTGAAGCTAGAACTGGGGTCCTCTTTCCTTTTCACTGCCACCTGGGGTTTTCTCTTTGCAAACTAAGTGGGAGATAAAGGAAATTGCTATTTTTCTCTGTGAACAGAAATAAAATAAAATCATTACCAAAGAGAAATCCCCTGAGGAAAAAGTTAGTTTGAGAAGAATAAAAAAAATCAGCTTCAAAGACAACTGAAGAAAGAGGCTCAGATGGTACAAGGAAGATCCAACCACATAAGGACAGATGTGGACTGGCAAAACAATGGGCTGGGAGGGTTGGAAAGCCCATCTGTGGGCATGGAATTAACCAACTCAAGGCTGGTCTCTGAATTCACTCCCAGGTTCCTGTGACTTCCATTAAAAACCTAAACTTTGCTCCTCATTCCTTTATTTGGTTCAATTCAATTTCAAGTGACCCAAAGACAATTGAAAATTGTGAGATTGGGGATATAAGCAGATTTACAACTAGCCATGACTTGGTAGTCTTGTCATTATATGGTGAGGGGCATGTATCATCAGGAAGAAATGTTGGATGGTCAAATAGGAAGCTTGAGAATCACTTACGAGGGAATTAGAATATTATCTTCCTAACCTTCTGAAATTTCCTAAATCAGAGGAAGGTCTGCAGTATGTGGAGCTGACATTCTGTGTGGGATCTTTGGAAGGTCATAAAAATGCAGGACACAGGAGGGAAAGCATAGAGTAGTCTCAGTTCCATTGGGGCTCATGAGATCACCAGCCTAAGTGTCCAAAAATCTAGTTGTGTATATCTCTAACAATCACAATGTGCTCAACCTGTCTCCTCCCATCAACCAATCTTGGAGGAACAAAGAACCATCCTCCTTTCCAAAACAAATATATCGACTAATACTGGCCTGCCCTAAAACTTCTGATAATGAAAAAAAAAAAAACATTTCCAAAGTTTTCTACAAATAGTATTACCCATAACATCTGGTTTTTGGAGAAAATAAACACAGGATGTGAAACTTCATTTTGGCCCATTCCCTGGTTTATGATGCTGCTGCCTGGTCTTCAGGAACCATCCTTGTAAGATATGAAAGAAGGCAAAGTGAAATAAATAATACAAAGAAAGCACCAAATAAAATGGGAGAAGCTGCAGATTTCTACTATGGGTCGCTTGGGTTTGTTACATACAACTTAACCTGTAACTTTTGAAGCTTCCCAGTTGCCTCAGCTTCTCTGTGAACTTCCAACAGTTTTCTGTATTTATGGAGAAAAATGTCATCCACATCCAGGCAAAGAACTGGTAGTTCTTTAATGATTCATTAGTTATTTTCTCCTTTCTTTACTAGAAGAGGTTACAGACAAAATGAAATAAAATAAGCACCAGGAGAGGTAAATAGGAAATGGATTCAGGAGGGCAATAGAGTTGGCAAGGAAAGGGGTTTGGAAGAAGGCATTAGAGGGATATGTAGACACTATATGGAGGGAGAGAAAACCTCAGCCTTTGTCCTGAAAAGGATTTAGCAACGATCTTCATCAAAAGCACATCTTTTATGGGGGAAATATAACCCTGAGGATTCCTCAGGGAAGGAGGGGAAATAAAGGCAGAAACAAGGATGTACATTGAGATGTGAAGACTGATCTGAAGATAGTTGGAGAGGGCCAGATGTCTGGAAAGGTACAATTAAGACCCATTGTGATTGCTGAGATAATGATTGTATAGCTGGTGATGTCATCACTCTAGTTAAGTACATATTCTTAATGTGCTGTGGTGATGTAAAACTAAGTTCCCAGGATGAGCGTTTTATCATTTCCTGGAAAGTGGGAGAGAATAAGCTCTCCGGGATGGTTGGGTATATTCACAACTCCAGCAACAATGTATTAGTGTCTCCTGAAGCCCAGGGACAGATGGATGATGAAAGAGGCAATAGGCTGCTTAGAAAAGAGAAGGTTGAGATATTCACAACTCCAGCAACAGTGCATTAGTGTCACCTGAAGCCCAGGGACAGATGAATGATGAAAGAGGCAATAGGCTGCTTAGAAAAGAGAAGGTTGAGGGATAAATCTTTCTTTGATAAGGAGAATGGGTTTCAGATATTCCTCTTTGTTTCTCCTTTTCTCTCTCTTCCTGCCCCTCACCCCTCCTCTCCCTCATTCTCCCCCTCCCTCTCTTCCTGTCCCTGTTCCTCTGTCCCTCTTTCTCACTCTTCCTGTCCCTCCTTCCCTCTCTCTATTTCTCTCTCTCTCTCTGTATCTTTCTCTGTCTGTCTCTCTCTCTCTTTGTGTCTCTGTCTGTCTGTCTGTCTCTCTCTGTCTCTGTCTGTCTGTCTGTCTCTCTCTGTCTCTGTCTGTCTGTCTGTCTCTCTCTCTGTCTCTGTCTCTCTCTCTCTGTATATATTTATATGTTGACGTGCAGAATGTTCCACAGCCTTTTCCCACTAAGGGATAGCAATGAGGAGTTCAGATGGAAGTGAGAGAAATGAGGGTTGAGAGATCCCCTGGCTGGTGGCAGGTTCTGCAAAAGAATGTGCAAACCTGCATGAATACAGGCCAGGTTTGTGGCAAAAAAAATGGGTTTATTACACTGAGAAAACAGCTTTCTCAGCAGGCTCTCTTCTGTCTCCTGTCAGCACTTTTTGCTAAGGTTTGGGCGCACAGCCTTTGATAATATTGGGGTTTTCTAGCCTGGACCTGGGGAACCTTCCAATCAAGGGTGGTGATTATGCCCCAGGCCAAGATCTCCAATTGAATTATAGGTGGAGATGCTATGGGAGTTACTCCTAAATAGGAGCGTGGGGCCCCTCCCAAAATCTGGGAGGTGTTGAGACCCCAAACATCACAGTTTACATCATTCCCCCCTCAAGCAGTCACCCCAAATTCATTTGGAGCCAAGGGGCAAATGTCTCATCTGCTGGAGCTCCTTCAAGCTGACAAGGGCCCTCGAGCTGTCCCGATGCTCCCTGGGGTTTCAGGCCGGGAGGGGAAGTGTGAGATCTGAACATGGCAGCAGCAACATCTGGGGGATGATGAGAGTCCAAGTCACTTGTCCCAAGATCTTCAGACTGAGTGAGTCGCTGGAAGTTTGTAGCTTGGAGCCTGGAGGAACCAAATCTCACAAGCAGGTTAGAAGTGGGGCCATCCAGGGGGGAGACGGCGACGTTGGGAACGGGGGCTCTGCAAAAAGTGCATCAGGTCCCATCTGTGGGCTGCCCTGAGGCTGCTGAAGGCCCAGCCGACACTCCTGAACGCCCCCACTGCCCACGGAGCCCCAGCTGGAAGGCTGAGAAGGAGGTAACTGCTGGCTGGGCCCAGAATGACAAAGTCAGAGAGAAAATGCTGGGGGCAAAGTTCTCATCCTTGGGGTGGAAAATGGCCAAAAGAAGAAGACCAGAGAGAGAGGAAGGAAGGAAGGAGACCACAGTGAGAGAAAGAAGGACACAGAGTTTCCCCTTCTCTCTCCAGGGGGGTTCCGGGGCCTGTGGAAGAGCAGCTTCAGGTCCTCTGTGGGTTCTCAGGAACAGTCTGAAGTACCTGAGAGGGAAAAGCTGCTCTATGGCGGCTCTGCCAGGAGCTGGGCAGGGGAGGAGAGCCGGGATCTCTCAGCAAGCACCTTGGGGCCTCCTGGGCCTTCTGAGTCCTGCAGGGAAAAGCTTCCACCAGTTAGTGAGGGGGTCAGTGAAGACCGGGAGCAGCCTGAAACCTCCACAAGGGGGCGTGTGTCCGGTCCCTGCCAACCTCCCCCGGGCATGTGCCCCTTGTCTGCGGGAGCTTCAGGGGAGGGGGAGGGTCAGCAGCTCCCTCAGGAGTCCCTCGGGCACAGACTGGGCGGGCCTGGCAGACCTTCCAGATGGTTCCCCCCAGCCTGGGACAGTGAGAACGTGTTTCCCAGGGACTGAGAGCGTTTCTCCCCAGGTGTGCAGCCTGAGGGAGACCAAAGGTCCGTTTCCAGGACTTGCCTCTGGGACTAAGAGGTGGCTCGAGGGGGTTAGAAACCAGCCACAAGGAGAAAGGGGCTCCGGTTCCTCTGCAGGGCTTGTCCCTGTGAGCTCCGGGAAGGGGCCTAAGAATCAGGGAGCCGGGGACTAAAAGAGCCTCAGTCAGGGGGGAGGGGGCAGGAGCTGCAGCAGCTGAGCCTGCAAACCTGTTCCCCTTGGCCGGGGGCGAGTCTCCCTTCCCGTGTCCTTCCCAAATATGGCGGAAACCTCTGGGCTCGTGGGCAGGTGTAGCAGCTGTAGGATTTCTCCTGCAGCTTTAATGGGAGACTCTTTGCTGCCAAAAGTCCCCAAATTCCGTCCATCTGGGGCCCAGAACTGGCTTCTGCAGTTTCCTCCTTGTCTCTGGGGCAGATTGTTTAATAGTAACATCTCCCCAGGACAGACCAAGGAGGGCCTTGGCCTTGGAGCCCTCACAAAGCTGGGCGGGGACCTCGGAGCAATGGCCAAGTTTCTCCTTAGTCTGGGAGAGATTTTCATTGAAGAGGCGGCTCTGCTCTGAGTGTCTCTCCCTGAGAGTCTGCAGCTTCTCCCAGGGGGCAGAGGTTAGAATCAGGATCCTGAGGAGGAGAAAAAGCCCTGGGAGTCTCAGGATCTGGTCCAGGTGAGGGGGCCAAAGTTAAGGAGACATTGCCGGACACAAGGTCCTGTCTTTGGGAAGGAGGTGGTTCTGAAGGGATTCACAGGGATTTTGTGTCCTAGAGGAGTAGGAAGGAGGGAGTTATTTAAAAGGTTGGTATCTAATTTTGATTTCCCTCCAGCAAACTGAAGCAGCTTCCTGCAGCGCTGTTGGATTTAAGGATTTTTTTTTAGTTTTGAGATCTTTTTGGCTGAATTTGTCTCTGTTAAAGAAACAGCATAAGGGAGAATCCTTAAGAAGAGATACAGAGATAAATTGTCCTATTTTTTGCTACAGGTTTCAGATTCTATAGAATTCCATCCTCCCAGGCATCGCTGGGGAGGGAGAGAGGTGATGGAAGTCCCTGATTAAGGGTACTTAGGTTAAAAAATTTAAAAAAAAACCCAAATCCACAGGAATACCTGGTCCAATTGTCTCCAGTCAAGGAAGTCTGCTTGAGCATAGAGCTCCTGATGGCCCAAATCTTCTTGGGTATTTGGGTTTCCCAGCTATAGAATAGACAACAGCCAGAGAAGGCTTACCTCGGCCAACAATTCTGGGGATCCCTGTACGGGGCACCAAATGTTGAGGGGTGAGAAATGAGGATTACGAGATCTCCTGGCCAGGTGGCAGCTTTGCAAAAGAATTCACAGAATTTGCAAAAGAATGAATACAGAAGGGGTTTGTGGCAAAAAATGGGTTTATTACACTGAGAAAACAACTTTCTTAGCAGGCTAAATCCTGTTAGGACTTTTTGCAGAGGGTTGGGCACACGGCCTTTGATTATATTGGAGTTTGGGGCCCAAAGTCACGGGGCCAATTTGCAGATGAATTTGAGGGACTAATTTTCTACTCAATAAAGGGTGGTGATTATACCAGAGGTCAAGATCTCCAATTGAATTATGGGTGGAGATGCTATAGAAGTTTCCCCTATAAAAAGGAGAGTGGGGCCCCTCCCAAAAGGCAAGAGGATTTGAGATTCTAACCCAGGTTCACCCTTCCCCCAAAGATCACAGTTTACATCAATTGGATTATAAAAAAAAAAAAAAGTTGTATTAGATTAATATTATTAAGATGGGGGAGGTCGTCATAATTCTGAGCAGACTCCAAAACTATGAGGAGGGCAGAATGTTCGGCTTCTTGGCGCCCGTCTCTTATTCCCCTTTGTAGGAATTGAAGTCTTCCTTTGAAAAGAGTGGACAGAGGAGACTCCAGAGAGATCTTTATAGCTCTGGCATGAATGGGTAAAATAAAAGTAGATAAAAATCTGATTTAAATGCACGGTCAGAGAAAATGGATCCAGAGTGTGAATTTTTTTTCCTGAGGCAATTAGGGTTATGTAACTTGCCCAGGGTCACACAACTAGAAAATGTGAAGTGTCTGAGTCTGGATTTGCACTCAGGTCCTCCTGACTCCAGGGCAGCTGCCCCGTGCCATCTGGCTGCTGGGAGAATGTGAATTTAGGGTTAGGGTGGGTCCATGGATGTGTTTCATTAGCCTGTTGCCTGATCTTCTTGTGCTGTGGAATATTGAGCCAGGGAGAAAGGACAGAAAGAATCTCTGGCCAGAAGTTTCTACTTTCTCTTTGTTTCTTGTGCCGAGGGGAGTCAGATGGAATAGGAATGGGAGAGTGCCTCAGGCCCAGGGGATTGTGGGGTGACCCCGTCTGAGCCAGTGGTTCTCTCTTTGATGATTCTGCTCATGGCTGAAGAGGAGCAAGAGTCCCCAGAGCCCCGAGCTCTCAGACCGTGACCTTTCCCCTGAGCCCCGAGTCTCTTTTATCTCATCAGCCCCAGAGACCCTGCCCCTGAGCAGGCCCCCAGCAGCTGCTGCAGCAGAGGAAGGAGGGGAGGCAGCTGGGCCTCTCTGAGCAGCCAGCCCAGGCCTGGGGAGGTTTTTGTTCAGGGCTGTAACACTGTGCGAGGATAAAAAGATCCTTGAAAACAGTAATAGACTGCCGCATCTTCAGCCTCCACACTGCTGATTGTGAGGGTGAAATCCTTCCCAGCACCACTGGCACTGAAGCGGGCGGGGACTCCGGAGAACAGGTTGGAAACCAGGTAAATGAGTCGCTGAGGAGACTGTCCTGGTTTCTGTTGGAACCAGTCTAGGTAAGTGTTTCCATCAGTGTATAAGACACTCTGACTGGCCTTGCAGCTGATGGTGACTCTCTCTCCTGGGCTCACAGACACCGAGGCTGGAGATTGGGTCAGCACAATTGCTCCCCTGGAAACTAAGAGCAGAAATTAGTGATCAACCAACAAGAAATAAACAGAGCCGAGTTTCCTTTCATGCTGATTCTTGGCTCAGAGACTCCCTGGCTCTGAACATCCCCCTGATCTCCCAGAAATCCTCATTCCCCCTTGGACTGTACTGGCTCCTGTCCCCAGAGATTCTGAGCTTCCTGGAATTCTCTCATCTCATGTCACGTTGCCCATCTGCATGATTTGTTTTCTCACATTCTCACCTGGGACCCAAAGCAGCAGGAGCCCACATAGCAGCTGAGATAGAGACTCCATTTTGCAATGAGTCCTCTCCTGTGGCTGCTCTGCCCCCAAGCCCAGTTTATCTCCCTGTGTCTGCAGGCCCTCCCCTTGGGATCTCTTTATGCAAAGCAGCTGGGAGGTGTGGGGGTTCTGGGAGCAGAAGTGGCTGACTCCAGGTCAGGGGAAGGCTCTGAGACGTTTAGACCTTGAATATGTCCCTGATTCTTGCACCCTTGTGTGATAAGTGCTCCCACAAATGCTATTTATCCTTTTTGTTTGTTTGTTTTGTTTTGTTTTAATCAGCTTTATTATTTCATGAGACTGCTAGCAGTATGTAACTGTGTTGAGTCTGTGGTTGGGAACATTCATCTTACTGGATCAAATCTGTTCTTTGGTATTAATTGTGTGAGTCTGGGCAAATCACTTAACCTTATTTGCCTCAGTTTACTTATTTGTAAAACAAATTGGAAAAGGAAATGACAAGTCCCTCCAGTATCTTTGCAAAGAAACCCCAAATTGTGTTACAAAGTGCCAAAAATCACTAAACAAAATGGTTCCAAAAGCCAGAGAGATTGCAGATGATCAATTTTGTGTTAGGAAGAGACCACAGCCTGAAAGCATAAAAAACAGGACAGATACTGATATCCTGCACTCTGTCCCATTCATGGCCTGCAATCCCACTAATTAAGGATCCTTTGGGCACTTAGAATGGAGCCTCCTAAAATGGAAAGCAAGCCACCCTTTCATTCCTTGGCATGGTTTAGGAAACCAACTTTCTATCCCTCCCCCACATTCCTGAAGAAATGGATGGTATGATGTAATGTTTTTCTTATTTTTAACTATTTATTTATTTGAAATTTAAAAACAAGTTCTTTACAATAAATCCTACACACTGTGTTCAGAGCTGCCCATCTTTGCTTTTCTTCCTTGTAAGTTTCTTTTGTTCTCTGCATGAACTTTTTACATAATTTTCCCCTGATTCCTCCCCAGGGACTCCATCCTTCTGTAAGTGCCCACAGCCAGCAGTGTCCCTGTCCCACTGCCTCTGCCCTCACCAGGCATGTGCTGGTTTCCCCTTGGGTGGGGCTGCCTCTCAGCAGCACAGTTGGCCCCAGCTCCCTCATAAACAGGGGTTCCCTCAGACTTCCCCAACCTCACACTCCCCACACTGTCTGGGAGATGAACCTTCCTGGGCTCAGCCAAGGCTACCTCCCGGCCCAGCTACCACAGGGTCACTGCTTGCTGTTTCAGCAGAACTTGCCTGGAGCCGTTACCTTTCACCCTGACCAAGCCTCCATGTGAGGTCCGCCCTTGGTACCTTCTCTGGTCATTCCTGGAGGACCAGCTCTGCCCCCACTTGTGTTCATTTTTTGTCACTTTAGATATATCTGAGTTGTCATTTTATCTTGTTTGTAGGGGAAACCTGAAGAGCTTGGAATTATCTGAACTACTCTGCCATCTTCCCAGAATTCTCCTTGTCTTTTTTTTTTTTTTCAAATGCTTCTATGAAATGGAGGCAAATTCTATCCCAGACATTGACTCCAGTCAGAAATCTAGAAACTCTAACAAAAGAAACTTCAATTACTCTGACAGAATCCTTCTTCTTGTGTGATAAAGAGGGAGAGATCAACTGACCTCTTGTGGCTTCTTAATCCATCCTCTGGAGGAGCTCTCGCAATGACTGTATTTGATCTTCTCTACAACTGCCCTGGGCAGGAGAAAACAAGGTGGGAGGAGAAGGGAAAGAGAAGACAGACGTCATGGGGGAAGAGGAAGCTGGGGAGAAGTGAAAATATAGAAGGGAACAACATTAAAGGGAGAGGATCTGGCAAGTCCCCTCTTGGAGCTGTGGTAAATGGGCTAGGAACTGAGAGAAGATTTCAGGGGAGAGATTCTGGACTGGATTTTTGTTGTGGGTTTTTGATCATTAATACTCAGTAAGACTTCCTGACTCTATTTGGAACTTCTAGGAAAGATCCTGGACTAGTTTGTCACTTACTTCTTCTGCTTCTTTTACTGATGAAGAACTGAAGCAAACAGGGCTCTGGGCCTGGCTGTGGTTCATGTAGCTAGTAAGTGTCTGAGGCCAGATCTGAGCTCTGGAAGAGGAAGGTTCCTGACCCCAAGCCTGGAATGTGAACTCAGAAAGAGGCTTCCCCTGGACCCCAGGCCCAGCTCTCTTATCTGCTCCATTATAGAAGTTCCTATATTGACTGGAAAGTTATTCCACTTACCCAGAATCCTTTGACACCTCTTGTTTTTAAGAAGCATTTAAAGCAGGAGAAAGGTGAAGATTTTTACATGGGCCCATTGCTTTCCTCTATCACCTCTAGGCTGAGAAGGAAAAGCAGAGACATTTATTGTCTAACTGGACAAAAGAGTGAATCTTAATTATTTTATTGTCAACTCTGGACAAGGGAAGCATCCAGGGCAGTGGGTAATGGGCTGGGCTAATCTTTATTTCCCAGAGAGAGCCAGTTTGAGAAGCTCAGGATTTCTCTGGTTTAAAGGAAACTGCCATTGCCAAAAGGAAAAGATCTAGAAGGGACACTGTGAGTGGCTGATTATATAGAAGAAAAATAAGTTGGATGGGGCTTAAGAGCAAGAACAAGTAGCATTTCTCCTCAGCAAATCTTTGATTTGTCTATGTCAGGATCCCCAGGTCGTAATCTCCTTGTAAATTTTCACTCCTCTCTTTTTGCTTTCAGGAGACACCATGTTTTCCAGAGCTAAGGCCCAGCAAGTAAACTTTGTCCTGCCCTTGGGATAGAAACAATCCTTTCCCCTCACCTTCTGGATGAATTCTCTTGGAGCTGAACCACAGAACTGATGTTTCCTGAGCTTGGACAAACACCAGCAGGCCTGGTCATAAAGTCCTGTTAAGAATGAACCTTTTTGGATATGAACAGACAATTCTTAGATGAAGAAATTGAAACTATTTGTAGCCATATGAAAAGATGCTCCAAGTCATTATTAACCAGAGAAATGCAAATTAAGACACCTCTGAGATACCGCTACACACCTGTCACATTGGCTAGAGTGACAGGGAAAGATAATGCGGAATGTTGGAGGGGATGTGGGAAAACAGGGACACTGATACGTTGTTGGTGGAATTGTGAACACATCCAGCCATTCTGGAGAGCAATTTGGAACTATGCTCAAAAAGTTATCAAACTGGGCATACCCTTTGATCCAGCAGGGTTTCTACTGGGCTTATACCCCAAAGAGATACTAAAGAAGGGAAAGGGACCTGTATGTGCCAAATGTTTGTGGCAGCCCTGTTTGTAGTGGCTAGAAACTGGAAAATGAATGGATGTCCATCAATTGGAGAATGGCTGGGTAAATTGTGGTATATGAACATTATGGAATATTATTGTTCTGTAAGGAATGAGCAAAAGGATGATTTCAGAAAGGCCTTGAGAGACTTACACGAACTGATGCTAAGTGAAATGAGCAGAACCAGGAGATCATTATATACCTCAACAACGATACTTTATGAGGACCAATTCTGATGGACCTGGCCATCCTCAGCAATGAGATGAACCAAACCAGTTCCAATGGAGCAGTAATGAACTGAACCAGCTACGCCCAGTGAAAGAGCTCTGGGAGATGACTAAGAACCATTACATTGACTTCCCAATCCCTATACTTTTGCCCACCCGCATTTTGGATTTCCTTCACAGGCTAATTGTACACTATTTCAGAGTCCGATTCTTTTTGTACAGCAAAATAACGGTTTGGACATGTATACTTATTGTGTATCTAATTTATACTTTAATATATTTAACATCTACTGGTCATCCTGCCATCTAGAAGAAGGGATGGGATAGGGAGGGGAAAAATTGGAACAAAAGGGTTGTCAATTGTCAGTGTTGTAAAGTTACCCATGCACATAACTTGTAAATAAAAGGCTATTAAAAAAGAATGAACCTTTTTTTTTAAACTAGGCAACCTTGCCTCACATTGCCGGTATGTCTCACCACTATATGTTCCTTTCATGTCCCCGTACTCCACATGCTCCTCTGTTCTGTGGGTAGGAACCCACAGCTGGTCATTGGCCCTCACTTAGGATCATTGTCCCAGTCCCACACCTCTTAGTTCTCTATGCCTATAATTATGGCTCCTGGCAACCCGTGTGATACTTGGTCTGAGTGGAGCCAGCTGGGCATGTGGCAGTGATGGCAGAGTTATACCCTCCTTCAGATGTTCCATATTTATCATGATCCACAGAGACCAGCTGTTTGTCATATAAGTAATCAATTAGCCAATATTATGGTGTAGATTTTGTCCTTCAATGGAACTACCCTGAAGCGCTAAAGAGGTGGATAGTCAGAATCCACGAGCAGGAGTTCCTACTGGCTCCAGTGACCATCCCTCCCCACTAGAAGTTGCTCTATCTACAAATGTATAATCTACACTTTTCTGATCTTTGGTTTCCAAGTTGAGATTTAAAGCTGTGGCTTGAGTCTCACTCAAAATTGTCCAAAAAATGCAAAAAAAAAAAATTAGACACATAAATGTCTAATTTTAATTCACCACCTCCCTATCAATTGCACATTTTTTTTTTGTAATAGGCATGTGACCTATTTAAGTACAGAAAGATAACTGCAATAGATTTTAAAACGAAATTGTAAAGATTCTTCCAATGAGCAAGCTTTGGTGAGAGTGCTATATATGAGCAAGCTCTGTTTTTCCACTCCTTCTTCCATTTCTCCACTCCCACTTTTTACTGATAAATGAGGAGAAGGAAAGTATTTGAGAAAAGAGAAGGGAAAATGGTAAGAAGGTAGCATAATCTTTGATTGAGTCTCACTGTTGTTGAGGTGATTCATTCCTTGGCCAGTTCAGTCTATTTTTATTTGAGTCTGGCCCCAATTTTGCTACATGTTTCCTCCATCTGAACTTGACTCATCTTGTTCCAATCTGCTCTTTGATTCAATTAGGAGTCCCGGTCAACAAAGCTCCCCTCTGAAATGTTGTTAATTCCAATAGGAGATCTGGGTTGAAAACTGATAAGAATCTAAGCCTGGGAACTTCGGCTCCTGAAGCCCCAAGACTCCTTACAAAGGGCAGTATCTGGGCCAGCTCCTTGCAGCAGGCCTCAGGTAGCTTGCTCAGCTGCTAGGACTCTGCCCGCTGATTCCTTCAGTGTTAAAGTTCCATTTCCAACTAGGACTTTGACACTATAGACATCAGTCCCTAGAAACTGGTTTCTATCCAACAATAAACTTTCATTTCGCAATTAATACTTCAGGAATATGTGAATTATTTCACTTTAAACCTATGACTGATTGAAGGGGATATCTAACAGCTCTCATTACCTCATGACCTCCAGGATTTGAGGGCATTCAAACCTCATCATTTTTACATTAAAGAATTAAGAAACTCATTCTTGACTCACCAATGACCACAACTCTTTCTAACCATATACTTCATGACCTTGAGTTCTCTGGGGTACATTATATTATGAATACTATGACCACAGAGCTTCTATAAGAAGAGTAGAGACCCAGAAATTCATATGACACTAAATCCAAGAAGGGACTCAGCATTTAAAATACTGGCCTATCTGAATGGGCATAAAATGCATAAGCTTGGATAACGAAGAAGTGAACTTGACATCCCAGAATAATATGCAAATCTGACCTGAAATGTATCAGCCTTAATAGAGTGACCCTCTAGAACAGCGTTTCCCAAACTCTTGACATATGTACACCCCTTCTATAATTTTCATAACGCTGAGTGCCCCTTGTCAAAAAAAGGGATGTATTTTAATAACAATCAAAATATATTTCTTTTTTCTTTTTTTTTTTTGGTACATACACAAAATAATAATAAGTGAAAAATAAAATTATTCATAATAAAATATAAATCCATGCCAGAAGGTTTGTCACGTGGAAAAAGAGCAATTGTTGGAATTGGCTTCAGACAGATTCTTGAAAAATAAACATAAGGAGTGTACTTTAACATCATTCGGGTTACAAATGCAACATGTGTATCCTGTTTTAACAGAAAAAGTTCTGAAATAAATCTTGTCTTTTCCAACTTCATGTGTCTGTAACGAAATGTGGTATATTCACGCCGTGTCACACCGGACCATCTCACGCTTCAAGATTGTCTTGATTTGACTCATGAGAACGTAGAATTAGGCGCAGCTAAGCACGGTGCAGTGCATATCCCCACCAAACTTCCCGGACCCCTGGGCATACGTGTACCACCCTTTGGGAAAATGCTCTAGAGTTGAGAAAAACTTATTCATATAATTTATTCAAAATGAACTCTAGAGGTAAGAGACTGTGTGTTGCGGGGGGGGGGGGGGGGTGGAATAGCAATGTATGTTAAGAAAGCATAAACACAAGAGGAAAATCATGAATTAGAGGGAGAATCAAGATGGTAGAGAGCATTTGCTAAATCTCAGGTAGGGTGAATCACTGTTATTATGGGATGGCAGTTCACCCCCAATAGGAGAAAATAGATGAGTCAGTTTAAAAAAAAAATTGTTAGCCTGGCATGGAAGCTCAACACTAGAATCCACTAGAAGTGTATCTTCCTTTGCTCAAGTAAAGCATCACTCTCACCCTTTGAAAAGCAGAGAAAGGAAGCATTTTTAAGGATTGCCACAATCAATTTCCCATTCTTTCACTTGGGGAGGACCCAACTGGGACAACTACTGATCTAGACCTGATTCTCCCCATGATCAGGCAGTTTGGTGAGAAGTGATCAAGTCCTCTTCACCCTGTAATGGGATGGGTGGGAAATCCAGCTGTTACCTGGCCTGACGCCTAGATTAGGGAAGAGCAGATTTCAGAGAGCTCAGATGAGGAGTAGACAGTCCCTTGGGGGAGGGTCGTTGCATCCGAACTGCTAAGCAAAGAAGCTGAAAAAGCCTGAAAGAATCTCCTTGTGTGAAGAAGACCAGCAGCAGCATCTCAGCCCCGCCTTCCTTTCTGATTCAGCACCAGCCTTGAACCTTGTTCTTTGTCCCAGCTCTCAGCAATCAGCTCCCTGCTCAGGACCACTTGGCTCTGTTTGCACGGATTGGAGAAGGCTCAAAGTCAATCTGAACAAGAGGAGGTGAGAGCTCTCAGGAGAGTTGTGAACATGGAGTAAGGCTTCATCTGCTTCCGAGTTGGAGCAGGCCTGAAGGTCCTTGAGCACTGACTCCAGGGCATACATACCCAGGTTCCCTTCCTGCTCTCCTCCCATGACATCACGTTCTCCTTCTATCAATCCCACATGGACAACTAGGTACTTACTGGCCAAGTCCAGTTTCTTGGGTAGTTCCTTGTTTAGAACTCAGCCAATGAAGATGGGGGGGGGTTGCCTTAGGGACTATTTAAAGTATAAAACATGTCCCAAAAGTCACCTCCTCCTGTTAGGATCCTTACAAAGGGTTAACTCACTGGAATTGGAAGAAACAAGGCTTGTGTTCACACCTTTGAGAGTTCCCACGTTAGCTCACACATGAGTTTACAAGTTTGGGAGATTTCAGGATCAGGATGAGATTCACAAGTTACACTCCCACATCCCACTCTCGGAGGAGGAGTCAACCTTTGAGTTTGCGCCTCTAAAAGAGCATAAAAGGAGCAGAGTCAGTGGCGGAGTCAGTTGGGAGACTGAGAAGCCGGGAGTCGCAGTTGAGCTAGAGGCAGAAGCTGGAAGAGCTCTCGGAACCAAGGAGGGACATAGGCCTCTAAGAAAAACTCACTGGGCTATTTTGGAAGAGACAGGAAAAGATTGGATTATACCTCCTGGCTGTGTCTGAGGTGATTATTGATCTGAACTGAAACTAAGGCTGCCTCCAGAAGCCCCCGAGAAACCTGCTCCCAGAGAACCGTCATATTATAGAAAAGAAGAGAGCACCACATCCTGCTTTGGACTGCTCGCTCCACAGGGGGACGCCAGCTTCTCGGGAGAAAGTACAATAACCTTTGGCTTTGCTCCTGGAGATCTCCCCAGCTTTTTTATTAAATGGTGACCCACTCACCGTGCTGAGCCACAGAGAGTGAAGCTGCAGGTTTCTAGTACGGCTAGCTTGCTTTTAGATTTTTTGCATACAATCAACTTACTCTGGAACTTTTGAAGCTTTCCAGTTCCCTCAGCTTCTCTGGGAACTTCCTAAAGTTCTCTGCTTACTTGGATAAATTCATAACTCCAGCAATGGTGCATTAGTGTCAACTGAAATCCACAAAGGGATGATGAAAGAGGCAATGGGCTGCTTAGAAAAGCAAAGGTTGAGGAATTAACCTTTTTCTTTGCTAAGAGGAGTGAGTTTGAGATATGCCTCTCTGTTTCTGCTCTTCTCTGTCTTTGTCTCTGTTTCTGTCTCTCTGTCTGTCTCTCTCTCTTTCTCTTCCCCTCTCTCTCTTTTTTTTTTAAATTTTTATTTAATAATTACTTTATATTGACACTCGTTTCTGTTCCAATTTTTTTCCCTCCCTCCCTCCACCCCCTCCCCTAGATGGCAAGCAGTCCTTTATATGTTGGATATGTTGCAGTATATCCTAGATACAATATATGTTTGCAGAACCGAACAGTTCTCTTGTTGCGTAGGGAGAATTGGATTCAGAAGGTATAAATAACCCGGGAAGAAAAACAAAAATGCAGATAGTTCACATTCGTTTCCCAGTGTTCTTTCTTTGGGTGTAGCTGCTTTTGTCCGTCATTTATCAATTGAAACTCAGGTCTCTTTGTCAAAGAAATCCACTTCCATCAAAATATGTCCTCATACAATATCGTTGTCGAAGTGTATAATGATCTCCTGGTTCTGCTCATTTCACTTAGCATCAGTTCATGTAAGTCTCACCAGTCCTCTCTGTATTCATCCTGCTGGTCATTTCTTACAGAACAATAATATTCCATAACATTCATATACCACAATTTACCCAGCCATTCTCCAATTGATATCTTCCCCTCTCTCTCAATGTGTTTCTATATATTTATATGTTGACACAATGTTCCACAGACATAGGGGCAGCCTTTCCCCAGTAAGGGATAGCAATGAGGAGTTCAGAATGGAGTATAAAAATTAGTTTTTTATCATCATTCAGATGGGAGAAGTCAGACTTCATATCTGTGAGGAGAGCAAATAATTGTTTATTCCCCTTCCTTGCAGGAATTGAAGACTTCCTTTGAAAAGAGTAGGCAAAGGAGACTACAGAGATCTCTTTAAAACCTTTGGTATGAATGGTTAAAAAAGTAGCTAAAAATCTAATTTAAATTCATGGTCAGAGAAAATGGATCCAGGGTGTGATTTTGTTTTTTGGCTGAGGCAACTAGGTTTAAGTGACTTGCCCAGGGTGGTACATCTAGGAAATAGGAAGTGTCTGCATCTGGCTTGGCACTCAGGTCCTCCTGACTCCAGGGCAGCTGCTCTTTACCATATTTGTGGCAAAATGTGAATTTTAAGCTGGGCCCATTGATGGATTTCTTTAGCCTGCTACCTGATCTTCTTGATCTCTTGGTCCCTTTGATAAGGTCTAGATTTAGAGAACCAAAATGAGATTAGGATTTCTGGTGGCCAGAGAGTTAAATGATGGATAGGAGGTCTAGTGGCAGCTTCGGAGAGTTTGGCTTCCCTGCACTCCCTTGGGATTCAGTGCAAGGATAGGGAGTTTGGGGGACTCCCTCTGGCAGCGCAGTGATTCTCTGTAAAGGAATTTATAGACCAGAAAACCTAGATTGATAAAAGTTTAATTATAGGGATTGGGAAGTAAAGTTTCTAGTAGAGAAATCCTGAGAGAGAGACGTAAAGTCTTGTTAGGGAAATAGGTGAGGGTAAAGAGAGGGTGACACTGGAAAAGAATATTCTGTGGGCAGAGGCCCTTGGCACAGCAAGCATGGCATGTTTAGAACCTCTGCAAAGAGAGGATTTTAGTTTGGTTCTTTTATAATAGGAGCCTTGGCTACAAGCTGAAAGGGGCTCATGGGTGAAGTTCTACAAGCAGAGTTTCATCTTGAGTTTTATTTGAATAGAATTCAATGAGTTTCAGGATTGAACCGAACCCCATCTAGACAATGAAACCATCTTTGCTTTCCCTTGGTAGGATCCCTCACTGAGGCAGAGTTAAAGGAGATTTTCTTCTTCAAGGATTTTTAGAGTTCTGGGGTCCCTTCTTCACCAAGGGTCATTGACTTTTATGGAATATTGAGCCAGGGAGAAAGGACAGAAAGCATTTCTAGCCAGAGGCTTCTGATTTCTCTTTGTTTCTTGTGCTGAGGGGAGTTGGATAAAATAGGAATGAGACTGTTCCCCAGGTATGTAGGATGACCCAGTCTGAGCCAGTGGTTCTTTCTTTGATGATTCTGCTCATGGATGAAGAGGAGTAAGAGTCCCCAGAGCCCCGAGCTCTCAGACCATGGCCTTTCCCCTGAGCCCCGAGTCCCTTTTATCTCATCAGCCTCAGAGACCCTGCCCCTGAGCAGGCCCCCAGCAGCTGCTGCAGCAGAGGAAGGAGGGGAGGCAGAGACCCTGTCCCTGAGCAGCCAGCCCAGGCCTGGGGAGGTTTTTGTTCAGGGCTATAACACTGTGGGAGGATAAAAAGATCTTTGACCACAGTAATATTCTGCCCCATCTTCAGCCTCCACACTACTGATTGTGAGGGTGAAATCCTTCCCAGCACCACTGCCACTGAAGCGGGCGGGGACTCCGGAGGCCAGCTTGGAAACCTGGTAAATGAGTCCCCGAGGAGACTGTCCGGGTCTATGTTGGAGCCAGTGTAACTAAGTGTTTCCATTACCATGCAGGACACTCTGGCTGGCCTTGCAACTGATGGTGACTCTCTCTCCTGGGCTCACAGACACCGAGGCTGGAGACTGGGTAAACACAATTTCTCCCCTGGAAACTAAGAGCAGAAATTAGTGATCAACCAACAAGAAATAAACAGAGCAGAGTTTCCTTTCATTCTGATTCTTGGCCCACAGACTCCCTGGCTCTGAAAATCTCCCTGATCTCACAGAAATCCTCATCCCCCCTTGGACTGTACTGGCTCCTGTCCCCAGAGATTCTGAGCTTCCTGGAATTCTCTCATCTCATGTCACGTTGCCCGTCTGCATGTTTTGTTGTCTGAAGTTCTCACCTGGGGCCCAAAGCATCAAGAGCCCACATAGCAGCTGAGACAGAGACTCCATTTTGCAATGAGTCCTCTCCTGTGGCTGCTCTGCCCCCAGGTCCAGTTTATCTCCCTGTGTCTGCAGGCCCTCCCCTTGGGGATCTCTTTATGCAAAGCAGCTGGGAGGTGTGGGGATTCTCGGAGTAGAAGTGACTGATTCCAGCTCAGGAGAAGAACCTGAGACCTTCAGACCTTGAATATGTCCCTGATTCTTGGAGACTTGTGTGATAAATGCTCCCACAAATCCTACTTATCCTTAGATTTGGTTTTTTAAAAAAAAATTTTTTTGGTTTTAGTTTTATTTTTTTATGAGACTCCTAGCACTATGTAATGTATTAAGTCTTTGTCTAGGAACATTCATTTTCTTGAGATCAAATGTTACCTTGGATACTTAATTGTGTGAACTTACGCAAGTCACTTAACCTTGTTTGCTTCAGTTTCCTTATTTGTAAAATTTGTAGGTAGATGAAATAGCAAATCCCTCTAGTATCTTCTCAAAGAAACCCCACATTGTGTTACAAAGTGCCAACAATAATTAAAATAAGAACAAAAATGGTTCCAAAAGCAAGAGGGCTTGCACAAGAGTCAACTATGTGTAGTGAGAAGGTCACAGCCTGAAGGCATAAAACGTAGGCCAGATACTGATATCCTGCTCTTTATCCTAATCCATGACCTGCTGTCCCACTATTTAAGGATCCTTTGGGCACTTAGAATGGAGCCTTCTAAAATGAAAAGCAAGCCATCCTTTCATTCCTTGGCATGGTTTAGGGAAACCAGCTTTCTCTTCCTCCTCCACTTCCCTGAAGAGATCAATGGAATGATATGTTATCATTAAAATTTTTTTTCTTCTTAATTTTTTTTATTTTTTATTTATTTTAAACCTAAAAACAAATTCTTTATAATAAATCCTCCACATTGTGTTCAGAGCTGCCCATCTTTGCTTTGCTTCCTTGTGGGTTTCTCTTCCTCTGCATGAACTTTTTACATCATTTTCCCCTGATTCTTCCCCAGGAACTCCATCCTTCTGTAAGTGCCCACAGCCAGCGGTATCCCTGTCCCCCTGCCTTTGCTCTCACCAGGCATGTGCTGGTTTCCCCTTAGGGGAGGCTGCTTCTCAGCAGCACCCCTGGCCCCAGCACCCTCATAAACAGGGGTTCCCTCAGTCTTCCCCGACCTCACACTCCCCACACTGTCTGGGAGATGAAGCTTCCTGGGGCTCAGCCAAGGCTACCTCCTGGCCCAACTACCACAGGGCTCACTGCTTTGCTGTTTCAGTAGAGCTTCCCTGGAGCCGTTTATCTTTCATCCTGACCAAACCTCCATGTGAGGTCTGTCCTTGGTATCTTCTCTGGTCACTCCAGGAGGACCAGCTCTGCCCCCACTTGTGTTCATTTTTTGTCACTGGATATTTTTCCTGAGGTGCCATTTTATTTTTTTAATAGAGCTTAGAATTTTCTAAACTACTCTGCCATCTTCCCAGAATCCTCTTTGTCTTTTTTTTTTCAAATGCTTCTATGCAATGGTGGCAAATTCTATCTCAAGCACTGACTTCTGTCAGAAATCTAGAATCTACCAAAGAAGAACTTGAATTTGTCTGTCATTAAGAATCCTCCTTGTGTGATAAAGAGGGAGAGATCAACTGGCCTTTTATCACTTCCCTCAAGTCTCTTATTCCATCCTCTGAAAGAGCTCTCTCAGTGACTGTATTTGATCCTCTATACAACTGTGCTGGGCAGGAGAAAACAAGGTGGGAGGGGAAGGGAAAGAGAAGACAGAGGTCATGGGGGAAGGGGAAGCTGGGGAGAAGTGAAAATATAGAAGGGAGTAACATTAAAGTGAGAGGATCTGAAAAGTCCCCTCTTAGAGCTGTGGCAGATGGGCTAGGAATTGAGAGAAGACTTCGGGTGAAGGATTCTAGACTAGAGTTTTGTTGTGTTTTTTTTTTTTTTTTGATGATTAATACTCAGTAAGGCTCTTTATGACTCTATTTTGAATTTCTAGGAAAGTTCCTGGACTAGTTTGCCATTTACTTCTTCTGCTCTTTTACCTATGAAGAACTGAAGCAAATAGGTCTCTGTGTCTTGCTGTGGGTCATCCAGCTAGTAAGTGTCTGAGGCCAGATCTCAACTCTGGAAGAGGAATGTTTCTGACTCCAAACCTGGAATGTGAACTCAGGAAGAAGCATCCTCTGGACTCCAGGCCTGGCACTCTATTACATCATAGAAGTCCCTGAAATGAGTGGAAAGAAGGTATTTTACTCGCCCAGAATCCTTTGCCACCTTTTGTTTTTAAGAAGCATTTAGAGCAGGAGAAAGGTGAAGATTTTTACATGGGCCCATTGTTTTCTTCTATTACCTCTACCCAGAGAAGGAAAAGCAGAGACATTTATTGTCTAACAAAGGAGTGAATCTTAAGTAAGTTGTTGTCAACTATATAACATTGAAACATCCAAAGCAGTGGAACATTGGCTGGGCTAATCTTTATACTCCAGAGAGAGGCAGTTTGAAGAGCTCAGGATTTCTCTGGTTTAAGGGAACCTGCCATTGACAAAAAGAGAAAGATCTAGAAGTGACATTCTGAGTGGCGGGTTGTGTAGAAGAAAAACAAGTTGGATGAAGCTTTAGAGCAAGGACAAGTAGAATTTCTCCAAAACAAACCTTTGGTTTGTCTTTGTCAGGATCCCCAGGCCCCAACCACCTTCTTATTTTCATTCCTCTCTTTTTCTCTTTTTCCTTTTAGGAGACACCATGTTTTCTAGAGCTAAGGCCCAGCAAGCAAACTTTGTCCTGACCTTGGGATAGCAACAATCCTTTGCCCTCATCCTCTGCATGAATTCTGTTGGAGCTAAATCATAGAACTGATCCTTTCTGAGCTTAAGCAAACACTAGCAGGCCAGGTCATAAAGCCCCGTTAAGAACGAACTTTTTTTTTTTTAAACTAGGCAACCCTGCCTCACATTTGCTAGTATGTCTCACCACTGTTTCTTTCATGTCCCGATACTCCACTTGCTCCTCTGTTCTGTGGGTAAAAATCAGCTGTTCATTGGCCCTCACTTAGGATCATGGTTCCAGTGAAGCCAGCTGTGCATGTGGCAGTGAGGGCAGAGTTATACTTTCCTTGGGATGTTCATATTTATCTTCCTCTACAGAGACCAGCTGATTGTCATATAATTAATGAATTAGCCAATATTGGTATGGTGTAGAGTTTGTCCTTCCATGGAACTACCCTCAAGCCACTAAACAGGTGGATAGTCAGAATCCATGTGCAGGATTCCTACTGGCTCCAGTGCACATCCCTCCCCACTAGAAGGTGCTCTACCTACAAATGTGCAATCTACACTTTTCTGATTTTTAAGTTTCCAAGTTGAGGTTTAAAGCTGTGGCCTGAGTCTCACTCAAAATTATCCAAAAAATGCAAATCTTATTTGTCTATTTTTATTCACCACCTCCCTATGAATTGCACATTTTATTTTGTAATGGGCATGTGACTTAAGTACAGAAAGATAACTGCAACAGTTTTAAGAATGAAATTGTAATGACTGTCCAATGAGCAAGCTTTAGTGAAAGTGCTGTATATGAACAATCTCTGTTTTCCCATTCCTTCTTCCATCCCTCCACACCTAGTATCCACTGATAGATAATGGAAAGAAAAAAATCTTGAAAAAAGAGGAGGAAAATGGAAAGAAGGTAGCATAACTTTTTTTTTTCTTTTCTTTTTTTTTTTGGTAGCATAACTTTTAACTGAGTTTCACTGCCGCTGAGATGATCATGCCTTGGCCAATTTGGTCTAGTGTTACTTGAGTCTGGTCCCAGATTTGCTCCATCTGAACTTGACTCATCTTATTTTGATGTGCCCTGAGCTCCGAGTTACAAGCCACCTAAGCCAACAGGTCTCCATGAATGGTACCAAGCCTGTTGCTCTCCTGATTACAGGGAGAAACTCAGGTCATGGCTAAATTGAAGGCCACATCTCAAACAGGACAAGTCTCTTTTTCTCTGGGAAGACTAGATCACTTTTGTTTCCAAAGAAAAATTAGCTACACGCAGAGACTGGTGCCTCTCTGAGGGAGCCATTAGAAATGGCCATTAGAAAAAAGAAATGAGTTTAACTAGAATTTTATTTCAGAAATGAGAAAAGATAGACTGATGGCAGCTGGAGGTACAGATGCAGAGCAGGAAAGGGAAGATACAGTCACCTTGAGAAACAAGGAAAAGAGTCTTGGAGTGAAGGAAAATTGTCTTGGGGGGCTGTTCCAACACCATTGTGGCAATTAAAAAAACCATCTCAAGCCTCCCCTCTTCCTGGCCAAGCACATCTTTGTCTGCTTCCTATGAGTATCTGATTTCCACACATGCCTACAGGCTGTACCTTAACTACATCACTCCTTAATTTGATTCATCTCAGCTATAGGTGACCCAAAGATAGTGGAGACTGCTGCATGCTTCCTGAAATGACTTGCAGACAGAAAGTTTGTCAGATGCCAGATGAAGGACTTGTAGGATCAGAAGCAGAGCTAAAGAGGATGGGAGACCCTAGGGGTGTAGTCACTTTATTTAGATTTCACCTTCAGAAATTTAAAGAATCAGACAAAAATCTCAGTGTTTTGGGCTGAAGCTTCATGTGGGTTTTCTAGAAGGGAATAGATGTGAATGGCCCAGGTAGAAAAAGCTTGGAAGGATTTTATTCTCCATTGGGATTGATGAGACTGTTCATCTCTGTAAATGTATAAGCTTGCTCTAGCGGATCATCTTCCTAGGCAGCCAGTTACTGTAGCAGATAGGATGCTGAATGAAATCCCTACTTCAAATATCATCTCTCATACTTACTAGATACAAAGTTACTTAGCCTCAGTTTCTTTAACTGTGACGTGGGGAATATTGAATCGGGAGTGAACTGTTTCCTTTACTGAAATTGTTTCCTTTAAGAAACTGTATTTCCTTTTGATCTGTGATCCCTTTTGGAGTCTCAGCCCGTCCTGGGGAAGGCATCTCTCCCCAGATAAGTTATCTTTCTGGGAGGTCAGAGTTTTTGATTCAATTACAAATCCTGGTCAAAAAGCTCCCCTCTGAAATATTGTTAATTCCAATAGGAGATCTGGCCTAAAAACTGATCAGAATCTAAGCCTGGGAACCTTGGCTCCTGAAGCCCCAAGACTCCTTAAAAAAGGCAGTATCTGGGCCAGCTCCTTGCAGCAGGCCTCAGGTAGCTTGCTCAGCTGCTAGGACTCTGCCCGCTGATTCCCTCAGTGTAAAAGTTCCATTTGCAACTAGGACTTTGCCACTATAGACATCAGTCCCTTACAAACTGGTTTCTATCCAACAATAAACTTTCATTTTACAATTAATAATTCAGCAATAAGTGAATTCTTTCACTTTAAACCTACAGCCGATTAAAGAGGATATTTAACAGCTCTCTTATTGTCACTTACCTCATGGCCACCAGGAATTGGGGGCATTCAAACCTCATCATTTTTACCCTAAAGAAATAAGAATCTCCAGAGTCACCAGTGACCACAACTCTTTCTATTCATATATTTCATGACCTTAAGCTCTCTGAGGTACATTGTACTATGAATTGTATGGCTACAGAGCTTCTACAGGAAGAGTAGAGATCCAGAAATTTATTTATTTATTTATTTGTTTGTTTGTTTATTTATTAAATAACTTTTTATTGCTAGAACGCATTCCAGGGTAATTTTTTACAGCATTATCCCTTGCATTCACTTCTGTTCCGATTTTTCCCCTCCCTCCCTCCACCCCTTCCCCCAGATGGCAAGCAGTCCTTTACATGTTGAATGGGTTGCAGTATATCCTAGATACAATATATGTGTGCAGAACCAAACAGTTTTCTTGTTGCACAGGGAGAAAATGGATTCAGAAGGTATAAATAACCCGGGAAGAAAAACAAAAATGCAAGCAGTTTATATTCATTTCCCAGTGTTCTTTCTCTGGGTGTGGCTGCTTCTGTCCATCTTTGATCAATTAAGGCTCTCTTTATCGAAGAGATCCACTTCCATCAGAATACATCCTCAAACAGTATCGTTGTTGAGGTATATAATGATCTCCTGGTTCTGCTCATTTCACTCAGAATCAGTTCATGTAAGTCTCTCCAAGCCTCTCTGTATTCATCCTGCTGGTCATTCCTTACAGAACAATAATATTCCATAACGTTCATATACCACAATTTACCCAGCCATTCTCCAATTGATGGGCATCCATTCAATTTCCAGTTTCTGGCCACTACAAACAGGGCTGCCACAAACATTTTGGCACATACAGGTCCCTTTCCTTTCTTTAGTATCTCTTTGGGGTATAAGCCCAGTAGGAGACCCAGAAATTTATATGACACTAACTCCAAGAAGGGAGTCAGCATTTAAATACTGGCCTATCTGAACAGGCATAAAATGCATAAACTTGCATAACAAAGAAGTGAACTTGACATCCTAGAACAGGCTGCAAATTTGCCCTGAAATGTATCACTTCCCCTAAAAAGAGTAACTAACCCTCTAGAGTTGAGAATAATCCTCATATAATTTATTCAAAATAAACTTTAGAGGTAGGAGGTTGTGTGTTTGGGAGAGTGGGGGGGTGGACGTGATATAGTAATGTATATTACGAAGGCAGAAACACAAGAAGAAAATCATGAATTAGCTGGAGAATCAAGACAGTAGATAGCATTTGGTAAATGTCCAGGAAGGGTGAATTTCTGTTATTATGCGATGGCAGTTCATCCTCAATAGGAGAAAATAGATGAGTCACTTTAAAAAAATTGTTAGGATGGCATGGAAGTTCAACACTAGAATCCACTAGAAGTGTATCTTCTTTTGTTCAAGTAATGCATCACTCTTACCCTTTGAAATGTAGAGAAAGGAACCATTTTTAAGGAGCCTGCTCTCGGGAGAAAGTACAATAAATTTTTGCTTTCCTCCTAGAGATCTCTCCACTTTTTTATGAAATGGTGATCACTCACCAGTCTGAGCCACAGTGAAGGGGCAGAGTTCTATTATGGCTAGCTTACTTTTAGTTTTTTGCATATAGTTAACCTAACCTGTAACTTTTGAAGCTTTCCAGTTGTCTCAGCTTCTCTGGGAACTTCCTAAAGTTCTCTACATGACTGAAAAAAATGCCGACCACATCCAGGTAAGAACTGGTAGACTGATTCATCAGTCACTTTTGCCCTTCAAAAAATAAAATAAGCAACAGGAGTGGTAAATATCAAATAGATTCAGGAGAGCAATAGAGTTAGCAAGGAAAGGGGTTTGGAAGAAGGCATTAAAGGGATTTGCCTTGAGGAGTGAGAACACCATTGACTGGCACTGATTGTATGGCAATATATCATAGAGGCTGACTATCATTAGCAGACTAACTAGAGGTAGACACTATATGGAGGGAGAGAAAACTTCAGAGCAGTCTTGGCCCTTAAAAGGACTTAGCAAAGATCTGCAACAAAAGCACACATTTTATAAAGGGAAATGTAGCCCTGAGATTTCCTCAGGAGAAATAAAGCCAAAAGGCAAAAGGAAAGGAGGAATAAAGGGAAATAAAGGCAGAAACAAAAATGTACATTGAGATGTTGAGATTGATTTGAAGATAGTATCAAAGGCAGTATGGGAAAGCCTGGGTTCTCATCACAGGTATCTTAAAGCTAAGTTCCCAGGATGTATTCTAGCATTTTTGAAAAGTGGGAGAGAATAAGTTGTGATTAGGCTTCCATCAAATGGTTATGCCCAGTTTTAGAACCTTTTGGGTACAGTTCTTAATTGCTCTCCTTGGATACATTCAGAACTCCAGCAATGGTGCATTAGTGTCACCTGAAGTCCACAGAGGGATGATGAAAGAGAGGCAATGGCTGCTTAGAAAAGCAAAGGTTGAAGAATAAGCCTTTTTCTTTGGTAAAGGGAATGGGTTTGAAATATTCCTCTCTGTTTCTGCTTTTCTCTGTCTCGTCTCCATCGCTGTCTCTATCTCTGTCTGTCTGTCTCTCTCTCTGTCTCTTCCCCTCTCTCTCAGTGTGTTTCTATATATTTATATGTTGACACAATGTTCCACAGACATAGGGATAGCCTTTCCCCAATAAGGGATGGCAATGAGGAGTTCAGAATGGAATATAAAAATAAGTTTTTCTAAATCACCATTCAAATGGGGGAGATCATAATTCTAAGTAGACTTCATATTTATGAGGAGAGCCAAATACTCTGTTTCCTGGCACTAATCTCTTATTCCCCTTCTTTGCAGGAATTGAAGTATTCATTTGAAAAGAGTGAGTAAAGGAGACTACAGAGATCTCTTTATAACCCCTTGTATGAATGGATAAAAAAAAGTAGATAAAAATCTGATTTAAATTCATGATTAGACAAGAGAACTGTTCGGTTCTGCACACATATATTGTATCTAGGATATACTGTAACCTATTTAACATGTAAAGGACTGCTTGCCATTGGGGGAAGGGGGTGGAGGGAGGGAGGGGAAAAATCGGAACAGAAATGAATGCAAGGGATAATGCTGTAAAAAATTACCCTGGCATGGGTTCTGTCAATAAAAAGTTATTAGTAAATAAATAAATGCATGAATAAATGAATTCATGGTTAGAGAAAATGGATCCAGAGTATGATTTTTTCCCCCCTGAGGCAACTAGGGTTAAGTGACTTGGCCAGGGTCATACATCTAGAAAATAGGAAGTGTCTGAATCTGGCTTGGCACTCAGGTCCTCCTGACTCCAGAGCAGCTGCTCTTTACCATATTTGTGGCAAAATAGAATTTTAAGCTGGGTCCATTGATGGATTTCGTTAGCCTGCAACCTCATCTTCTTGATCTCTTGGTCCCAATGATAAAGTTTAGATTTATGGAACCAAAATGAGATTAGGATTTCTGGTGGTCAGGGACTTAAATGATGTGGTCTAGTGGCAGGTTCAGGGTTCAGGAACCAAATGGAGATGTTTGGCTTCCCTGCACTCCCTTGGGAATTGGCACAAAGGTAGGGAGTTTCGGGAAACTCTCTTCTTGTGGCACAAAGATTCTCTGTAAAGGAATTTACAGACCCGAAAACCTAGACTGATAAAAAGAAGTTTAAATATAGGAATTGGGAAGTAAGCTTAGAAATCCTGCCAGAGAGGCATAAAGTCTGGTTATGGAAATAGGTGAGGGTAAAAAGAGTATAACACTGGAAAAGAATATTCCAGTGGGCAGAGGTTCTTGGCACAGCAAGCATGGCATGTTTAGAACCTCTGCAAAGAGAGGATTTTAGTTTGGCTCTTTTATAACAGGAGCTTTCCCTACAAGCTGAAGGGGGCTCATGGGTAGAGTTCTACAAGCTGGGTTTCAGCTTGAGCTGAATTTGAATAGAATTCAATGTGTTACAGGACTGAACCAAACCTTTATTTGAAACTGTCTTGTTTGCTTTCCCTCAGGCAGGGTCCCTCACTGAGGTAGAGTTGAAGGAGACTCTCTCTCTCTCTCTCTCTCTCTCTCTCTCTCTCTCTCTCTCTCTCTCTCTCTCTCTCTCTCTCTTTCTCTCTCTCTCTCTCTCTCTTCCCTTCTCTCTCAATGTGTTTCTGTGTATTTATGGGTTGACACAATGTTCCACAGACATAGAAGCAGCCTTTCCCTAGTAAGGGATAGATAAAATGGGAATGAAACAGTTCCTCAGGTATGTAGGATGACCCAGTCTGGGCCAGTGGTTCTTTCTTTGATGATTCTGCTCATGGCTGAAGAGGAACAAGAGTCCCCAGGGCACCAAGCTCTCAGACCCTGGCCTTTCCCCTGAACCCCAAGTCCCTTTTATCTCATCAGCCCCAGAGGCCCTGCCCCTGAGCAGGTCTCCCAGTAGCTGCTGCAGCAGAGGAAGGAGAGGAGGCAGCTAGGCCTCCCTGAGCAGCCAGCCCAGGCCTGGGGAGGTTTTTGTTCAGGGCTGTGACATCGTGTGAGGATAATAAGATTTTTGATAACAGTGATAGTCTGCCCCATCTTTAGCCTCCACACTGCTGATTGTGAGGGTGAAATCCTCTGCCTCTGAAGTGGGCAGGGACTCCTGAGAACAGGTTGGAAACCTTATAAATGAGTGTCCGAGGAGAACTGCCCAGGTCTCTGTTGGAACCATTGTAGGAAAGTGTTTCCTTTACTGTTTGTAACAATCTGACTGGCCTTGCAGCTGATGGTGACTCTCTCCCCTGGGCTCACAGACACTGAGGCTGGAGACTGGGTCAGCACAACTTCTCCCCTGGAAACTAAGAGCAGAAATTAGTGACCAATCAACAAGAAATAAACAGCAGAGTTTCCTTTCATTCTGATTCTTGGCCCAGAGACTCCCTGGCTCTGAACATCCCCCTGATCTCACAGAAATCCACATCCCCCCCTTGGACTGTACTGGCTCCTGTCCCCAGAGATTCTGAGCTTCCTGGAATTCCCGCATCTCATGTCACGTTGCCCATCTGCATGTTTTGTTGTCTCATGTTCTCACCTGGGACCCAAAGCATCAGGAGCCCACAGAGAAGCTGGGACAGAGATTCCATCTTGCAGTGACTCCTCCCCTGTGGCTGCTCTGCCCCCAGTCCCAGTTTATCTCCCTGTGTCTGCAGCCCCTCCCCTTGGGGATCTCTTTATGCAAAGCAGCTGGGAGATGTGGGGGTTCTGGGAGCAAAAGTGACTGACTCCAGCTCAGAGGAAGAACCTGAGATCTTCAGACCTTGAATATGGCCCTTATTCTTGAACCCTTGTGTGTGATATGTGTTCCCATAAATCCTACTTATCCTTAGTTTATTTATTGTTTTGTTTTGTTTTAATCTGTTTTATTATTTCATTGGACTGCTAGCAGTATGTAAAGAGTTCAGTTTGTGGCTAGGAACATTCACCTTCCTGAGATCAAATTTTGCCTTGGATATTAGTTGTGTGAATCTCGGCAAGTCACTTAACCTTGTTTGCCTCAGTTTACTTATTTATAAAGTAAATTGGAAAAGGAAATAGCAAATCCCTCTAGTATCTTCTCAAAGAAATCCCAAATTGTGTTACAAAGTGCCAAAAATCACTGAACAAGGAAAAAAATGGTTCCAAAAGCCAGAGGGATTGCACTAGAGTCAATATTATATAGTGAAGAAGTCACAGCCTGAAGGCATAAAACACAGGACAGGTACTGATTTCCTAAACTTTATCCTATTCATGACCTGCTGTCCCACTAATTAAGGATCCTTTGGAGATTAAAAATGGAGCCTCCTAAAATGGTTTATGGGAACCAGCTTTCTATCTCTTCCCCACTTACCTGAAGGAATCGATGGAAAGATATGTTATGATTTAAATTTTTTTTCTTCATTTTTTCTTACTTTTTATTTATTTTAAACTTGAATACTAATCCTTTATAATAAATCCTACACATTGTGCTCAGGCCCATCTTTGCTTTGCTTCCTTGTGGGTTTCTCTTGCTCTCTGCCTGTACTTTTTACATAATTTTCCCCTGATTCCTCCCCAGGGACTCCATCCTTCTGTAAGTGCCCACAGCCAGCAGTGTCCCTGTCCCACTGCCTCTGCCCTCACCAGGCATGTGCTGGTTTCGCCTTGGGTGGGGCTGCCTCTCAGCAGCACAGCTGGCCCCAGCACCCTCATAAACAGGGGTTCCCTCAGTCTTCCCTCACCTCAGACTCCCCACACCGTCTGGGAGATGAAGCTTCCTGTGGCTCAGCCAAGGCTACCTCCCAGCCCAGCTACCACAGGGCTCACTGCTTGCTGTTTCAGCAGAGCTTGCCTGGAGCCGTTTACCTTTCACCCTGACCAGACCTCCATGTGAGGTCCACCATTCCCATTGATCATTCCAGGAGGGCCAGTTCTGCCCCAACTTATGTTCATTATTTGTCACTTTAAATTATTCTAGAGATGTCATTTTATCTTATTTGTAGAGAGAACCTGAAGGGCTTAGATTTTTCCAAACTACTCTGCCATCTTCCCTGAATCCTCCTTGTCATTTTTTGTCAAATGTTTCTATGAAATGGAGGCAAATTCTATCCCAAGCATTGACTTCAGTCAGAAAACTAGAAACTCTATCAAAGAGGAACTTGAATTAGTCTATTATTCAAGTCCTTCTCCTTGTGTGATAAAGAGGGAGAGATCTACTGACCTCTTATCACTTCCCTCAAGTCTCTTATTCCATCCTCTGAAAGAGCTCTCTCAGTGACTGTATTTGATCCTCTCTACAACTGTGCTGGGCAGGAGAAAACAAGGTGGGAGGAGAAGGGAAAGAGAAGACAGAGATCATGGGGGAAGAGGAAGCTTGGGAGATGTGAAAATATAGGAGGGAGCAACATTAAAGGAAGAGGATCTGGAAAGTCCCCTCTTGGAGCTGTGGCAGATGGGCTAGGAACTGAGAGAAGACTTTGGGTGAAGGATTCTGGACTAGAGTTTTGTTGTGGTTTTTTTTTTTTTTTTTTAATCATTATTGTTCAGTCTCTTCCTGACTCTATTTGGAATTTCTAGGAAAGATCCTGGACTAGTTTGTCATTTACTTCTCCTACTTCTTTTATGGATGAAGAACTGAAGCAAACAGGGCTCTTGGCTTTGCTGTGGGTCATGCAGCTGGTAAGTGTCTGAGGCCAGATGCTCTGGAAGAGGAAGGTTCCTGACTCTAGTCCTGGAATGTGAACTCAGGAAGAGGTTTCTCCTGGACTCCAGGCCCAGCTCTCTTATCTGCTACGTCAAAAAGCTGCCCCAGGATTGGCTGGAAAGATGTTATTTCACTTACCCAGAATCCTTTGACACCAATTGGTTTTAAGAAGCTTCTAGAGCAGAAGAAAGGTGAAGATCTTTACATGAGCCCATTGCTTCCTTCTACTATCTCTAGGCTGAGAAGAAAAAGGAGAGACATTTACTGTCTAACTGGAGAAAAGAGTGAATGTTAAACACTTTGTTGACAAGTGAAGCATTCAGGGTAGTGGGTAATGGGCTGGGCTAATCTTTATACCCCAGAGAGAGCCAGTTTGAGGATCTCAGGATTTCTCTGGTTTAAAGGGAAACTGCCATTGACAAAAAGAGTAAGATCTAGAAATGACTCTGAGTGCCTGGTTGTGTAGAAGAAAAACAAATTGGATGGGGCCTAAGAGCAAGGACAAGTAGAATTTCTCCTCAACAAACGTTTTGTTTGTCTATATCAGGTTCCCCAGGCCATGACCACCATTTTATTTCCACTGCTCTCTTTTTCCTTTCAGGAGACACCTTGTTTCCCAGAGCTAAGCCCAGCAAGCAAACTTTGTCCTGACCTTGGGATAGGAACAATCCTTTGCCCTCACCTCTGAATTCTGTGGGAGCTAAATCACAGAACTGATGTTTCCTGAGCTTGCACAAACACCGCAGGCCTGGTCACGAAGCCCTGTTATGAATGAACCTTTTTTAACCTACACAACCTTGCCTCACATTTGCTGGTATGTCTCACCACTGTATGTTCCTTTCATGTCCCTGGACTCCACATATTCCTCTGCTCTGTGGGTAGAAATCAGCTGTTCATTGGCCCTCACTTAGGATCATGGTTCCCAGTCCCTCACCTCTTAGTTCTTTATGCCTCTAATTATGGCTCCTGGCCACCTGTGTGACAGTCGGTGTGAGGGGAGCTCGTGGCTGGGCACGTGGCAGTGATGGCAGAGTTACACCCTCCCTGGGATGTCCCATATTTATCATGATCTTCAGAGACCAGCTGATTGTCACATAATTAATCTATTAGCCAACTATGGGTATGGTGTAGATTTTGTCCTTCCATGGAACTACCCTCAAACCACTAAACAGCTGGATAGTCAGAATCCATGTGCAGGATTCCTTCTGGCTCCAGTGACCATCCCTCCCCACTAGGAGATGCTCTACCTACAACTGTGCAATCTACTCTTTTCTGATCCTTAGGTTTCCAAGTTGAGATTTAAAGCTGTTACTTGAGTCTCACTCAAAATTGTCCAAAAAATGCAAAATCTTATATGTCTAATTTTAATTCACCACCTCTCTATAAAATAAAGTGTATTTACTTTATAATGGGCATGTCACTCATTTAAGTACAGAAAAATAACTGCAACAGATTTAAAAATGAAATTGTAAAGACTCTTCCAATGAGTAAACTTTGGTGAAAGTGCTGTATATGATCAAGCTCTGTTTTCCCTTTCCCTCTTCCATCCCTCTGCTCCCATAAGCCCATCTATCATAGGGGAAATATAACCCGAAGGGTTCCTCAGGGGAGGAGGGAAAATAAAGGCAGGAACAAGGATGTACATTGAGATGTTAATTTTGCTTTGGAGATAGTATGGAAGGCAGTCTGGGAAAGCCTGGGCTCTCATCCCAGGTATCTTAAAGATGCTAATCAAGGCAGTCTGGGAACATCATAGTTGCCTTTAAAATGGTAATAAAGAGAATCTGGGAAACTAAGTTTCCAGGATAAGCGTTTAAGCATTTCCTAGAAATGGGAGGGAAAAAGCTGTGTTTAGCATTCATGCAAAGGTTATACACCGTTATACAGCCCTTTGGGCACAGTTCTTAATTGCTCTCCAGAAGGCTTGGATATGTTCACAATTCCAGCAATGGTGAATTAATGTTATCTGAAGCCCAGGGAGAGATGATGAAAGAGAGGCAATGGGCTGCTTATGAAAGCTAAGGTTGAGGAATAAACCTCTTTCTTTGGTAAGGGGAATAGATTTGAGATATTCTTCTCTATGCTTCTCTCTCTCTGTCTCTGTCTCTGTCTCTGTCTCTCTCTCTCTGTCTCTCTCTCTGTATATATTTATATGTTAACATGGGGAATGTTCCACAGCCTTTTCCCACTAAGGGATAGCAATGAGGAGTTCAGATGGAGGTGTGAGAAATGAGGGCTTAGAGATCCCCTTGTAATGCCGGAGAAACTGAGGCAGGAGAGAGATTAGAGAGTTTTTAATATTTTATTAATTGGAGAGTAAGATTGACTGGACAGGACTCTCGTCTCAAATTATCCAGTCAGACAAGATAAGTACACTGGGACCAAGGAATCCATGTTGGTCCCAGGGCTGGAGGATACTGTCATCCCAAAGAATCCAGCGTCCAGCATCCACCCGCCAGCCGCCATTCTCCAGCAATGAATGGAGTAACCCCAACTTCTTAAATACCTTTTCTCTAAACAAAGGAAGGGGTAAGAAGTGAGGGAAACCCTCTATCATGATGGGGAGGCCATAAATCCTAGAAAACCCAGAGACAGGATGTCTGAATACAAAGAAGTAAAGATATCATGGGGTATCTTGGAATATTTTAGAGGGATATTGTAAATCCTTGAGTGTTGGAATCCTTACAAACTGCTAACTAATTAGAGTTGATCTAATCTCACAAGAAGATGTTTTGGGCAGAACCTGAAACAAGGTACTAAGTAGAACTAATTAGTACAATGCTTGTGTTTGCACCTTTACTCATTGGAGTTCACAAGTATGCCAGCTTCACAAAGTAAACTTTGTACCTTTGTGAGTTCACACCTCCCTTGAAGCTCTTTGGGCCAGAGATCACTATGGTAGAAAACCCACAATCCCTCTCTTGAAGGAGCATAAATAGAGCTTCAATGGGCCATTCAAAGAAGTTCTTCAGAGTGAAGAAGCTACGAGTTGAGAATTTAGTGGACAACCAGATTCATCTTCATCTCACACCACTGTGGTAGGTGGCTGGGCTCCTGCACGCCCCGCACTGAGACCAAGCTGGTCTGAAAGACTCACCAGAAAGCTAGCCGAGCCCCAAGAGAAGGAAACAAGAGATTCATTCCATCTCTGTACTGGTTGGAGGCAGAAGAAAGCAGAGGCAGAGGCTGAAGGACAGAGCCTTTGGATTTGGAGATATTCGGAGGGCTCTAAGCTAAACCGGCTGTGTTTTGAGAAGAACAAGAACAGATTCAGATCCATCTGAACTAGATCACAACGATTTGGCGCCGGAACAGGGACATGAGCCCTGGACCCTCAGGGCAGAGTTGTCTCTATAACTTCTCTAGCCACAGAGATCACCCCCGCTCCTGGTCTGCTCAGGATGATAGTGTCTCGCTGCCTGTGCTAGTCTGTTCCTGGCCCCTTAGGACAAACCTTTTCTGGAGAGCTTCCAGATTGACTTCAGCTGGTAAGTTGTAGTGCTTGTGATCTTCCTGAATTTAAGCAGTGAAGAGCTATTTTTGAGGCTGAATTAAATAGTTAGTTATGAGGGTAATGAGAGGAGCTTAGAGAGTCATGTGTGCCTGCTCCGCCATCTTGGCTCTGCCTAGTTCCTTATATCATATCAGCACTAGAGACCCTGACCCTGAGCAGGCCCCCAACAGCTGCTGCAGCAGAGGAAGGAGGGGAGGCAGCTGGGCCTCCCTGAGCAGCCAGCCCAGGCCTGGGGAGGTTTTTGTTCGGGCCTGTAACATTGTGTGAGGATAATAAGATTTTTGATAACAGTAATAGGCTGCCCCATCTTCAGCCTCCACACTGCTGATCGTGAGGGTGAAATCCTTCTCAGCACCACTGCCACTGAAGCGGGTGGGGATTCCTGAGAACAGTTTGGAAACCTGGTAAACAAGTCCCCGAGGAGACTGTCTAGTTTTCTTTTGAAACCAGCTTAGGTAAGTGTTTCCATTATTGTGTACAACACTCTGACTGGCCTTGCAGCTGATGGTGACTCTCTCTCCTGGGCTCACAGAAACCAAAGCTGGAGACTGGGTCAGCACAATTTCTTCCCTGGAAACTAAGAGCAGAAATTAATGACCAACCAACAAGAAATAAACAGAGCAGAGTTTCCTTTCATTTTGATTCTTGGCCCACAGACTCCCTGGCTCTGAAAATCCCCTAATCTCACAGAAATTCACATTGGATTGTACTGGCTCCTGTACCCAGAGATTCTGAGCTTCCTTGACTTCTCTCATCTCATGTCACGTTGCCCGTCTGCATGTTTTGTTGTCTCATGTTCTCACCTGGGACCCAAAGCATCAGGAGCCCACAGAGAAGCTGGGACAGACACTCCATTTTGCAGTGACTCCTCCCCTGTGGCTGCTCTGCCCCCAGACCCTGTTTATCCCCATGTGTCTTCAGGCCCTCCCCTTGGGGATCTCTTTATGCAAAGCAGCTGGGAGGTGTGAGAGTTCTGGGAGCAGAAGTGGCTGACTGCAACTTAGGGGAAGGCCCTGAGACTTTCAGACCTTGAATATGGCCCTGATTCTTGGGCTTTTCTGTATGATATGTGCTCCTACAAATCCTACTTATCCTTAATTTATTTATTGTTTTGTTTTCTTTTAATCACTTTTTTTAATTTCATGTGACTGCTAGCAGTATGTAACCTATTCAGTTTGTGGCTAGGAACATTCATCTTCCTGAGATCAAATCTTTCCTTGGATATTAATTGTGTGAGTCTGGGCAAGTCACTTAACCTTGTTTGCCTCAGTTTCCTTATTTTTAAAATAACTTGGAAAAGGAAATGGCAAATCCCTCCACTATCTTCTCAAAGAAACCCCACATTGTGTTACAAAGTGACAAAAATCACTGAAACAAGAACAAAAATGGTTCCAAAAGCCACAGGGATTGCAGAAGAGTCAATATTGTGTAGTGAAGAAGTCACAGCCTGAAGGCATAAAACATAGGACAGATACTGATATCCTGCTCTTTATCCCATTCATGGCCTGCTGTCCCACTAATTGAGGATCCTTTGGGCACTTAGAATGGAGCCTCCTAAAATGGAAAGCAAGCCATCCTTTCATTCCTTGGCATGGTTTAGGGGAACCAGCTTTCTATCCCCTTTTTATCCCTCCCCCACTTCCCTGAAGAGATCAATGGAATAATGTGTTATCATTTAAAATCCCTCTCTCTTTCAAAATGGAAACTGCTCATTCCATCAAGCTACTTAGCATCAGCTATACTTTGCTTGAGCAATGAGTTCACCGAGTATCACGCTCAAGGATGGAAGATGCAACAGACCAATAAACAAAGGTATGACAGTGAGAACTAGGCTCAACAGTTGCCATAATGAAACATGGGTAACATGATCTTTGACCCATTCAATAGAGTTGTGCTCAAGGAGATAAGATACCAAAGAGGCAGAATGTCAATAAGCTAGGATGTTACTCTAGTAGGATGTTACAATTCAGCAGTTACATTTGTATACATCAGGGTGTCAGTGAGGTAGGATATCACTGAGGAAGGATGTCAGGACAGGGTGTCACAATTCTAGCACAATTCTGATTACATTTGTCACAATTCTAATTACATTTGTCACAATTCTAATTATACTTGTCACAATTCTAATTATACTTGTCACATTCTAGTTATACTTGTCACAATTGTAGTTACACTTGTCACATTCTAGTTACACTTGTGTACATCTTTTGAAAGAAAACACAGAGAAAGGTGCACACAAGCAAAGTCACGTCCTGTAACATTGCCTCAGTAGCCTTGGCAGGTGGGCATGTTGGTTTTTACCTGCTAATTTAGAAGCATAGTTCTTAAATAGAAAACACAGGGTGAAGCCTCTCCCCAGGCTGCTGTATGAATCAGGTAACCATGGGAGAAGCTCACAAGCCCATTGTCCAGTTCTGTCAGTCTCTACTTGTTGTGCATCACCCAGGACAAGCCGATTCAGCTACAACACTGGAGCTGTGTCTGCTGCCTCTGGTGTCATGGTCAGGAGGGACATGGCTGCCATCAGCATCTGGAGGGCTGCAGACATCTGGATGATCTTTCAGGGCCATCGGGTGGTGTAATGTTCTCCTCTAAAGTGTAATCTTCTCTGAGAGAAGGTTTCTTGGGGGGCTTCTGGGAGCAGCCTTCTTTTCAGTTCAGTAAAATAAGCACCTCAAATGCAGCCAGGGATTAAAGTCCAGAACCTTTATTGTCTCTATCCAAGTATTATCCTTTCTTGGGCCAGGTTAGCTTTTTTTGAGGCCTATCTCTCTCCTTGGTTCCAAGAGCTCCTGCCACTAATTCTTTGTCTCTCTCAGCTTCAGCCTACAGCCAGCACAAAGGTGGAACATGGAATGAATCTGTCTCTGCCTCTGAGATTGGGTTCGTCTCTTAGTGGGCTTGTCCTTTAGTGGGGTCCTCCTTATATATGTTCTCTTCAAGGTGTGAATCTTGTGGAACTCTGATAAGTACTAAGTTCATTGGTGAACTAGAAAATTGTTAAGTACTCTGCTAAATTAGATAATTATTGTCTCTATCAATTCCAGTGACTTAGCATCTTATAAGAATCCTAACATCTCCCACTTTCTTTTGATTTTAGAACATAGGAGGTCATGACCTTCCTGACTTCTCAAGGAGGTGAAAACCCCAAAAAAGAAGGTGATCACACCTTCCCTGAATGCTCAAAACAGGAGTGAAAACACCATAAAAAGAGGTGATCATGCCCTCCCTGACATCTCAGGAAGGGAGATGAAAATACCAGAGCAAATGGGAAATCAAATCAGATTAGGGAGTCTGAAGGTGCTCACTTTTAAACCAGGTATACATAAATCCATCAATATGGGAGGCATTTTACATAATTACATAAGCACATAGCAAAATAACACAGTCTAGAAGTGATGTAATAAATAACATGAATCAACAGGAGGAATTATACATGTCCATAAGTCCTAGAAATAGTCCAAAAGGAATCTGTTGTCCATTAGTTCATGTGCCAGGAATCCAATAACTCCTGCAAATTTTGAAGTCCTGCAATAGTTTCATCTTGTCTTAAGGAATTCAATGATTCCTGCTGGTTTTCAAGTCCTGCAACAGTCTCCTAATCAGCCATGCTCTTTCAGTGTCAGATGTTTCTTAGATCTTCTCCTTTGTTTTGAGGTTTTTCTCCTTTACCGTCTCTCTCCAGGTACTCATTGCCATCTATCTGTTTCCTTCTCCATCTGTAGGAATACAAGCAAACCCTCTCTCCTAAGCAGTTAACCTATCTACTCCCTTCTATTTACCACTTTCTAAATCTCTCCTTATCATCTGGCATTGGAGCTGTTTGCACAGGCCCTGTTGGTTTAAAAAGCTTGTATTCTTCCCAATTGTAATCCCTTTCTGCTATCTGATTGCTTTTCTGAACATTGATCATGTAATCCTTTTTGGCCATCTGATTACTTTTTGGCTGATATATCACATCAGAGTCCTGACCTTCTAAAGACTCTGGGTTTAAACTCAGCTGCCATCATGCCCCACTTGTCTTTTGTATGATATCTTGGAGCTGGGACCTGCCTCTCACTTCCCTGGGTCAATCTACATTCTGAGGCTCAGTGGAAGCCTTTGTGACATTTTAGACATGGGGTTTTGAGTTTTCTCTCACCCTGTCCTCTCACTCTATCTCTATCTACACTGGACTCTTAGATGTCCTATTTTTCCACACTGAAAACAATGACGAGTCTCTCTAGAAGTCCCTTGCCAAGAGGGACCCTGTCTTCCCATGTTCATCATAGTCTGGGTATAATAAGCACTTGTGCCCACTGTGCACAGCATCTTATGATCTCCTCTAAAGGAGTATCTTTGTCTAGTCCCCATATAATTCTTTTGCAAACCTCTTTGACATTTTCCTTAGCCAGCTATCTTATACTTTTTGTAGCTGCATTTTCTCCAATGATTCTTGTGACAGCTGTTTGCAAAAGTCCCACAAAATCTGCAAAGGGTTCATTGGGACCTTGTTCTATTTTTGTGAAGTATTTACCTCCATCTCTCTCTGGGAGAATACCCCAAGCTTTTATAGCAGCAGTAGCAATCTGTTCATAAGCTGTTGTAGGGTAATTAATTTGTTCTCAATTCTCTCCATACTGATCTTCACCGGATAGTTGGTCAAAAGTGATTTATACATTAACTCCTGTTTGACTATTGTGTCTGGCTTGAATCCTACAGAATTCATGATACTCTGAAAGTCATAACAAGTTTTGTCCAGGTTCTAAACATGTCCTTGCTATGGATTTCCAATTACTGAGGGTTAGAATTTCATAAGACAAATTATCTAGCAATATTTTAACATAAGATATTGTAGCCACATAAAGAGTGCAACCTTTTTTCAAATCCTTAATTCTTTCCAAATCAAAAGGAGTGTATCTTCTCCTTTTTTGACCTCAAGAGTCAAGCTCTTCAATCACAGGATATGCATGTACTAAATTAGATAAATCCTGTTCTTCATTTTTTGCCTTAACCAGTGCTTTTTGTAATCTTGTCATAGGCTGCTTCATAGGTGATTGTGTCACCGCCTCTCCCCCTCCTCCTTCTCCCTCTACCCATGAAGGGTTAATTGAGGGAAGTAGGTCAGGATATGGGGAATGACCTAATTTCTCCTGCTGTGAAGTATCACACTCAAAATTACATTTAACTCCATACTTATCTGATTCTTCATCCTTTTCACCTAGTTTAATTGGCTTCTCCCTCTCCTGCTCTTTTGTCTTTTTCCTTATTCTATAACTTATATAATTTCCTAAAGCCATTTGTATTAAATTATATGTGTTCAGTGTGTCTTTGGAAATTGAATCAGGTCCATTTTCATTGTAGAATTGACATAGTTGCTCTCCTACTAATTTCCACTCCTTCGGATCCAATTCTTTTTCCTTAGAGAACCAAGGAGATGTATACTGTATCGTTTTTAAAAGATCAATGATCTGCTCCCAAGTTATAATTAAACCTTGATTTTTTTATCAGTCTGACCAAGCTTTCAACACATTTTCCTTGAATAGGAAAAATAGGCTGTTTTCTAAACATCTGTTCCATTTCAGCTGAAATTCTACGTTAGCTCTTTAACAAACTTTCCTTTTTGTACTCACCCTAATTTCTGGGTTGAGGAGACTTTTCCACTGAAATCAGGATTGTGTCTATCTCATGTTCAGATGCCAATATGTAATGTTCTTCTCTAAAATATAATGGTCTCTGAGAGCAGGGTTTTTGGGGGACTTCTGGGAGCAGCATAGAATTCAATGAGTTTCAGGACTGAACTGAAGCCCATCTAGACAATGAAACTGTCTTTGCTTTCCCTCGGTGGGGTCCCTCACTGAGGCAGAGTTAAAGGAGAGTTTCTCCTTCAAGGATTTTTAGAGTTGTGGGGTCCCTTCTTCACCAAGGGTCATTGACTTTTATGGAATATTGAGCCAGGGAGAAAAGGCAGAAAGCATTTCTAGCCAGAGGTTTCTGGTTTCTCTTTGTTTCTTGTTCTGAGGGGAGTTGGATAAAATAGGAATGAGACTGTTCCCCAGATATGTAGGATGACCCAGTCTGAGCCAGTGGTTCTTTCTTTGATGATTCTGCTCATGGATGAAGAGGAACAAGAGTCCCCAGAGCACCGAGCTCTCAGACCGTGGCCTTTCCCCTGAGCCCCGAGTCCCTTTTATCATGTCAGCCCCAGAAACCCTGCCCCTGAGCAGGCCCCCAACAGCTGCTGCAGCAGAGGAAGGAGGGGAGGCAGCTGGGCCTCCCTGAGCAGCCAGCCCAGGCCTGGGGAGGTCTTTGTTCAGGGCTGTAATACTGTGGGAGGATCATAAGATCTTTGAACACAGTGAACCTGCCCCATCTTATGGAGGAAACCTCTGGGCTCGTGGGCAGTTGTGGTAGCTGTAGGATTTCTCCTGCAGATTTAATGGGAGAGCTCTTTGCTGCCAAAATCCCCAAATTCCACCCATTTGGGGGCCCAAAATTGGCTTCTGCAGCTTCCTCCGTGTCTCTGGGGCAGATTGTTTAATAGTAACATCTCCCCAGGACAGATCAAGGAGGGCCTTGGCCTTGGAGCCCTCACAAAGCTGGGCTGGGACCTCAGAGCAATGGCCACGTTTCTCCTTAGTCTGGGAGAGATTTTCATTGGAAAAGGCGGCTCTGCTCTGAGGGTCTCTCCCCGAGAGTCTGCAGCTTCTCCCAGGGGGCAGAGGTTAGAATCAGGATCCTGAGGAAGAGAAAAAGGCCTGGGGGTCTCAGGATCTGGTCCAGGTGAGGGGGACAGAGTTAAGGAGACATTGCTGAACACAAAGTCCTGTCTTTGGGAAGGAGGTGGTTCTGAAGGGATGCACAGGGATTTTGTGTCCTAGAGGAGTAGGAAGGAGGGAGTTATTTAAAAGGTTAGTATCTAATTTGGATTTCCCTCCAGCAAACTGAAGCAGCTTCCTGCAGCACTGTTTGATTTAAGGATTTGTTTTAGTTTTGAGATCTTTTAGGCTGAATTTGTTTCTGTTTAAGAAACATCCTAAGGGAGAATCCTTAGGAATAGAGACGGAGGTAGATTGTCCCATTTTTTACCTCAGGTCTCAGGTTTTCTGCATTCTATAGTGCTTATTCCTCTTATGCATTGGGGACAGAAGGAGGTGACAGAAGTTCCCTGATTAAGGGAACTGCTTTTAAAAAAAATTTAAAAAAATAAAACTCCCAGGGATCCCAAGTCCAATTTTCCCTAGTCAAGGAAGTCTGCTTGAGCATAGAGCTCCCTACAGCCCAAATCTTCCCAGGTTCTTAGGTCTCTCAGCTATACAATAAACAACAGCAAGAGAAGGCTTTCCTGGGCCACCAATTTCAGGGATCCCTGTATGGGCCACCAAATGTAAAGGGGTGAGAAATGAGGGTTGAGAGATGCCCTGGCCAGGTGGCAGCTTTGCAACAGAATGAATACTGGCAGGAGTTGTGGCAAAAAAAAGGGGGGGGGTGGTTATTACACTGAGAAAATTTTGTCAGCAGGCTAAATCCTTTTAGGACATTTTGCAGAGGGTTGGGCACATAGCCTTTGATTACATTGGGGTTTGGGGCCCAAATCCAGGGGGGCCAAACTCTAGATGAATTTGAGGAACTAATTTTCAACTCGAAAAAGATGGCGATTATGCCTGAGATCAAGATCTCCAATTGAATTGTGGATGAAGATGCTATGGGAGTTTTCCGTATAAACAGGAGTGTGTGGCCCCTACCAATAGGCAGGAGGAGGTGGGAGTCTAACCCAGGTTCACCCTTCCCCCAAAGATCACAGTTTCCATGAATTGGATTATAAAAAATTAGTTTTATTAGATTAATATTATTAAGATGGGGGAGGTCGTTATGATTCTGCACAGACTCCAAAACTATGAGGAGAGCAGAATGTCCGGCTTTTGGCACCAATCTCTTATTCCCCTTCTTTTTAGGAATTGAATCTTCCTTTGAAAAGAGTGGACAGAGGAGACTCCAGAAAGATCTTTATAGCCCCGGCATGAATGGGTAAAATAAAAGTAGATAAAGATCTGCTTTAAATGCATGGTCAGAGAAAATGGATCCAGGGTGTGAATTTTAAGCTGGGTCTTTGGATGGATTTCTTTAGCCTGTTGCCTGATCTTCTTGTGCTCTTGGTCCCAAGAGTTCTTGACTGCTGAGGAATATTGAGCCAGGGAGAAAGGACAGAAAGAAACTCTAGCCAGAAGTTTCTACTTTCTCTTTGTTTCTTGTGCTGAGGGGAGTCAGATAACATAGGAATGGGAGAGTGCCTCAGGCCCAGGGGATTGTGGGGTGACCCAGTCTGAGCCACTAGTTCTTTCTTTGATGGTTCTGCTCATGGCTGAAGAGGAACAAGAGTCCCCAGAGCACCGAGCTCTCAGACCGTGGCCTTTCCCCTGAGCCCTGAGTCCCTTTTATCTCATCAGCCCCAGAGACCCTGCCCCTGAGCAGGCCCCCAGCAGCTGCTGCAGCAGAGGAAGGAGGGGAGGCAGCTGGGCCTCCCTGAGCAGCCAGCCCAGGCCTGGGGAGGTTTTTGTTCAGGGCTGTAACACTGTGGGAGGAGAATAACTTCCTTGAGCACAGTAATATTCTGCCCCATCTTCAGCCTCCACACTGCTGATTGTGAGGGTGAAATCCTTCCCAGCACCACTGCCACTGAAGCGGGCCGGGACTCCGGAGCCCAGGTTGGAAACCTGGTAAATGAGTCGCCGAGGAGACTGGCCGGGTTTCTGTTGGACCAGTTAGGTAAGTGTTTCCATCACTGTGTACAACACTCTGACTGGCCTTGCAGCTGATGGTGACTCTCTCTCCTGGGCTCACAGACACCGAGGCTGGAGACTGGGTCAGCACAATTGCTCCCCTGGAAACTAAGAGCAGAAATTAATGACCAACCAACATGAAATAAACAGAGCCGAGTTTCCTTTCATTCTGATTCTTGGCCCACAGACCCCCTGGCTCTGAACAACCCCCTGATCTCACAGAAATCCTCATTCCCCCTTGGACTGCACTGGCTCCTGTCCCCAGAGATTCTGAGCTTCCTTGGATTCTCTCATCTCATGTCACGTTGCCCGTCTGCGTGTTTTGTTGTCTCAAGTTCTCACCTGGGACCCAAAGCATCAGGAGCCCACAGAGAAGCTGGGACAGAGACTCCATCTTGTAGTGACTCCTTCCCTGTGGCTGCTCTGCCCCCAGGCCCAGTTTATCTCCCTGTGTCTGCAGGCCCTCCCTTTGGGGATCTCTTTATGCAAAGCAGCTAGGAGGTGTGGGGGATCTGGGAGCAGAAGTGGCTGACTACAGCTCAGGGGAAGGCCCTGAGACCTTCAGACCTTGAATACATCCCTGATTCTTGGAGACTTGTGTGATAAGTGCTCCCACAAATCCTACTTATCTTTAGATCTATTTGGTTTTTAAATTTTTTTCTTTTAATCAGTTTTACTTTTTTATGAGACTGCTAGTACTATGTAATGTGTTCAGTCTTTGCTAGGAATATTCATTTTCTTGAGATCCGATATTGCCTTGCATACTTAATTGTGTGAGCTTAAGCAGGTCACTTAACCTTGTTTGCCTCAGTTTCCTTATTTGTAAAATAAGTTGGAAAATGCAATAGCAAATCCCACTAGTATCTTCTCAGAGAAACCCCAAATTTATTACAAAGTGCCAAAAATCACTGAAACAAAAACAAAAATGGTTCCAAAAGCAAGAGGGCTTGCACAAGAGTCAATATTGTATAGTAAAAGGTCACAGCCTGAAGGCATAAAACATAGGACAGATACTGATATCCTGCTCTTTATCCCATTCATGACCTGCTGTCCCACTAATTGAAGATCCTTTGGGCACTTAGAATGGAGCCTCCTAAAATGGAAAGCAAACCATCCTTTCATTCCTTGGCATGGTTAGGGGAACCAGCTTTCTTTTCCTCCTCCACTTCTCTGAAGAGATCAATGGAATGATATGTTATCATTAAAAATTTTTTTCTTTTTAATTTTTTTCTTTTTTATTTATTTTAAACTTAAAAACTAATTCTTTATAATAAATCCTCCACATTGTGTTCAGAGCTGTCCATCTTTGCTTTGCTTCCTCGTAGGTTTCTTTTGTTCTCTGCATGCACTTTTTATTTTTCCCCTGATTCCTCCCCAAGGACTCCATCCTTCTGTAAGTGCCCACAGCCAGCAGTGTCCCTGCCCCACTGCCTCTGCCCTCACCAGGCATGTGCTGGTTTCCCCTTGGGCGGGGCTGCCTCTCAGCAACACAGCTGGCCCCAGCTCCCTCATAAACAGAGTTTCCCTCAGACTTCCCCGACCTCACACTCCCCACACTGTCTGGGAGATGAAGCTTCCGGGGCTCAGCCAAGGCCAAGCTCCCGGCCCAGCTACCAGAGGACTCACTGCTTTCTCTTTCAGCAGAGCTTGCCTGGAGCTGTTACCTTTCACCCTGACCAAACCTCCATGTGAGGTCCATCCTTGGTACCTTCTCTGGTCATTCCTGGAGGACCGGCTCTGCCCCCACTTGTGTTCATTTTTTGTCACTTGACATTATTCCTGAGGTGCCATTTCATGGGAAATCTGAAGAGCTTGGAATTTTCTAAACTACTCTGCCATCTTCCCAGAATCCTCTTTGTCATTTTTCTTCCAAATGCTTCGATGAAATGGAGGCAAATTCTATCCCAAGCACTGACTTCAGTCAGAAATCTAGAAACTCTGTCAAAAAAGAACTTGAATTCGTCTGTCATTCAGAGTCCTTCTCCTTGTGTGATAAAGAGGGAGAGAGCAAATGACCTCCTATCACTTCCCTCAAGTCTCTTATTCCATCCTCTGGAAGAGTCTCTCAGTGACTGTATTTAATCCTCTCTACACCTGCCCTGGGAAGGAGAAAACAAGGTGGGAGGAGAAGGGAAAGAGAACTAACTCAGAAGCTTGCTCTGTATTTACAACTCTCCTCTCGGGCCTGGTCACAGTTTGACCCACAGTGCATCTCTACCTTCCCTTCTGGACCAGGAACTTTTGTGCCTTCTCCAATGTTAATTTTTGATAATTAAGAATCCGAGGCCTGACCATCTACTTGCTAAGCCCTCCCGTCCGGGCGCCACATGATGCTCTCACTGCATTGGCTATTGCCAGTCTCTCCTAATTCCCGGGCATCAGAGAAATCTCTGGTAAATGTTCATATCCACTTTCCCTCCTCCTGAGGCTTCCGAATCCCTCTGGCCGCTGTCTCCTAGGGACGCAGCTTAAGCACAGCAGAGCCCGGAGAGTTGTTGTGGCTGCAACAAAATAACTTTTAATTGAAGAATTCCCCTTTGATTAGGAGAATGGATTTGAGATAATCCTCTTTGTGCTTCTCTCTCTCTCTCTCTCTTTGTATATATTTATATGTTGACATGCAGAATGTTCCACAGCCTTTTCCCACTAATGGATAGCAATGAGGAGTTCAGATGGAGGCTAGAGAAATGAGGGTTGAGTGAGAATGTGCAAACCTGAATGAATACAGGCCAGATTTGTAGCAAAAAATGTGTTTATTTCACTGAGAAAACAACTTTCTCAGCAGGTAACATCCTGTCAGGACTTTTTTTAAGGTTTGGGCGCACAGCCTTTGAGTATATTGGGGTTTTCTAGCCTGGACCTGGGGAACCTTCCAATCAAGGGTGGTGATTATGTCCCAGGCCAACATCTCCAACTGAATTATAGGTAGAGATGCTATGGGAGTTTCCCCTCAAAACAGGAGGGTGGGGCTCCTCCCAAAAGCCAGGAGGGGTTGAGACCCAGGACCACCCTTCCCCAAACATCACAGTTTACCTCATTTCCCCCTCAAGCAGTCACCCAAATTCATTTGGACCAAGGGGCAAATATCTCATCTGCTGGAGCTGTTTCAAGCTGACAAGGGCCGCAGAGCTGTCCCGATGCTCCCTGGGGGCTCAGGCCGGGAGGGGAAGTGTGAGATCTGACGATGGCAGCAGCAACTTTTAGGGGATGATGAGAGTCCAAGTCACTTGTCCCAGGACCTTCAGACTGAGTGAGTCGCTGGAAGTTTGTAGCTTGGGGCCTGGAGGAACCAAATCTCACAAGCAGGTTAGAAGTGGGGGTCATCCAGGGGGAGACGGTGACGTTTGGGAATGGGGGCTCTGCAAAAGTGCATCAGATCCCATCTGTGGGCTGCCCTGAGGATGCTGAAGGCCCACCCGACACTCCTGAACGCCCCCACTGCCCACGGAGCCCCAGCTGGAAGGCTGAGAAGGAGGTAACTGCTGGCAGGGCCCAGAATGACAAAGTCAGAGAGAAAATGCTGGGAGCAAAGTTCTTATCCTTGGGGTGGAAAATGGCCAAAAGAAGAAGACCAGAGAGAGAGGAAGGAAGGAAGGAGACCACGGTGAGAGAAAGAAGGACACACAGAGTTTCCCCTTCTCTCTCCAGGGGGGGTTCCGGGGCCTGTGGAAGAGCAGCTTCAGGTCCTCTGTGGGTTCTCAGGAACAGTCTGAAGTACCTGAGAGGGAAAAGCTGCTCTATGGCGGCTCTGCCAGGAGCGGGGCAGGGGAGGAGAGCTGGGATCTCTCAGCAAGCACCTTGGGGCCTCCTGGGCCTTCTGAGTCCTGCAGGGAAAAGCTTCCACCAGTTAGTGAGGGGGTCAGTGAAGACCGGGAGCAGCCTGAAACCTCCACAAGGGGGCGTGTGTGTCCGGTCCCTTTGCCAACCTCCCCCGGGCATGTGCCCCTTGTCTGTGGGAGCTTCAGGGGAGGGGGAGGGTCAGCAGCTCCCTCAGGAGTCCCTCGGGCACAGACTGGGCGGGCCTGGCAGACCTTCCAGATGGTTCCCCCCAGCCTGTGACCAGTGAGAACGTGTTTCCCAGGGACTGAGAGCGTTTCTCCCCAGGTGTGCAGCCTGAGGGAGACCAAAGGTCCGTTTCCAGGACTTGCTTCTGGGACTAAGAGGTGGCTCGAGGGGGTTTGAAACCAGCCACGAGGAGAAAGGAGGCTCCCGGTTCCTCTGCAGGGCTTGTCCCTGTGAGCTCCGTGAAGGGGCCTAAGAATCAGGGAGCCGGGGATTAAAGGAGCCTCAGTCAGGGGGGAGGGGGCAGGAGCTGCAGCAGCTGAGCCTGCAAACCTGTTCCCCGTGGCCGGGGGCGAGTCTCCCTTCCCGTGTCCTTCCCAAATATGGCGGAAACCTCTGGGCTCGTGGGCAGGTGTAGCAGCTGTAGGATTTCTCCTGCAGCTTTAATGGGAGACTCTTTGCTGCCAAAAGTCCCCTTTCTGCCCATTCAGCGCCAGGAGCACGAGAAACACGAAAAGCCCATTTGGAGTCAGGGCAGATGTTCCCTCTCATTCCCTGCCCCGGCTCCAAAGCTCTGCTCAGGGCAGGGAGTTCTGGGCAGGAGTCCCAGGGGCAGCGGCTCAGCTTCCAGGGAGCCATGGAGGGGGATCCTGCCTCTAGGAAAGCCCTGGGGCCCTTTGGCTTCCAGAATACTCCGGTGCCCGAGGGAAAGTTCTGAAGCTTCTTCAAATAAAAGGGCTTTAGCAGCCACTGCTCTGAGGCAGGAGAGCCAGCAACTGGGGGGGACCAGCTCCAAGGGCCTGAGTTAGAGCCCCAGCCCTGGCCCCGCCTTTCATCTCCATACAGAGAGATGGGCTGTTCTACATTAGGGAGAGCCAGGGCAGGGGCAGAAGTCTGTTTGGCTTTTAGGGTAATATTGGGGGTTTTTATGGCTGCATGTGGGAAAGCCTCTTGGGTGGGGCTGCAGATCAGGAGAAGACTGAAGTTGAGGGCTCCGAATCCCTTAAAGCTTCAGCCAGTGATAAAAATTTGAGTTTAGGAAACTTCTCAATCCTGACTAAGGCTGGAGGGGCTCAGCCAGGGATTCCTGGGTCCCAGAAAGAGGAATCTAGATTTCAGAGCGAATATGGGAGGGCTTTGAAAGCAGCACAAAAAATCATCTGGAGGCCGGAGGAGGGAAAATTGAGTCCCCAATTTCACCATGAAATCACACCCCAATAAGAGAGAAATGCAGGAGAGAATGATAAGAAATTAGTGTTTAAATAACAGGTCACCAAACTGACAGGGCAGAGGGGAGGTCCCAGAACAGTTCTTAAATTTCCCTTCAGTCCCCATGCTTTTATAGGGTAGGAGAAGTAAGGTCAGAGAGCCAGAGAGAGAAGGAAAAAGATCCCTCAGCAAAAAGACATTCAGAGGCCTTACAGGCCACATCTAGGAATAGCCAGGGTTCTGCTGTGGTGGAGCGAGGAGAAGCTTCACTAAGTCCCAAACTCCTGCTGGAGGTCGGGGCACTGGGGGCAGCTCGTCCCCTGCAGGCAGTCCCTCCTCCAGTGCCCCTCCTGGTCACACTCAGGGCAAGGACAGGGGGTTTCCTTGGCCCTCTGGCCCTGTCCATGACACCTATATCTCCCTGGGTTTCCCAGAAATGTCAGCAGCCACGAGGAGGAACTGTTCCCCATGTCTCCCTATAAGGCCGCTGTCCCACGCTGCAGTTTGATCCCTCTCATTAAAAATTCCCACAGCTGTTTCCAGCAGAGAGGTGGGAGTTTAGGGGCCCAGAATTGGCTTCTGCAGTTTCCTCCTTGTCTCTGGGGCAGATTGTTTAATAGTAACATCTCCCCAGGACAGATCAAGGAGGGCCTTGGCCTTGGAGTCCTCACAAAGCTGGGCAGGGACCTCGGAGCAATGGCCAAGTTTCTCCTTAGTCTGGGAGAGATTTTCATTGAAGAGGCGGCTCTGCTCTGAGGGTCTCTCCCTGAGAGTCTGCAGCTTCTCCCAGGGGGCAGAGGTTAGAATCAGGATCCTGAGGAGGAGAAAAAGCCCTGGGAGTCTCAGGATCTGGTCCAGGGGAGGGGGACAGAGTTAAGGAGACATTGCCAGAGACAAGGTCCTGTCTTTGGGAAGGAGGTGGTTCTGAAGGGATTCACAGGGATTTTGTGTCCTAGAGGAGTAGGTAGGAGGGGGTTATTTAAAAGCGCAGTATCTAATTTCGATTTCACTCCAACAAATCGAAGTAATATCCTGTAGCGCTGTTTTGATTTAAGGATTTTTTTTTAGTTTTGAGATCTTTTAGGCTGAATTTGTTGTCTCTCTTAAAGAAACAGCTTAAGGGAGAATCCTTACGAATAGACACAGTTTACTTCATTCCCCCTTCAATGTGTCCCATTTTTTGCCAGGAGCCTCAGCTTTTCGGGATTCTATAGAGCCCCATCCCCTTATCCTGGGGAGGGAAAGAGGTGACAGAAGTTTCCTGATTAAGATTCCTTCTGCTAAAAATAAATAAATGAGTAAATAAATAAACCCAGGCATTCCAAGTCCAATCATCCCCAGTCAAGGAAGTCTACCTGAGCATAGAGCTCCCTACAACCCAAATCTTCCCGGGTGTTTGGGTCTCCCAGGTATAGGATAGACAATAGCAAGAGAAGGCGTTCTTGGGCCCAAAATTTCAGGGATCCCTGTATGGGCCACCAAATGTGTAGAGGTGGGCAATGAGGGTTGAGAGATTCCCTGGCCAGGTGCCAGCTTTACTAAAGAATGAATACAGCGAGGTTTGTGCCAAAAAAATTTTTTTTAAAAAATGGGTTTATTACACTGAGAAAACAGCTTTCTCTGCAAGCAAAATCCTGTTAGGACTTTTTGCAGAAGGTTGGGCAATGGCCTTTGATTATTTGGGATTTGGGGACCAAAGCCAGGAGATCAATCTCCACATGAATTTGAGGGACTAATTTTCAACTGAATAAAGGGTGGTGACTATGCCCCAGGCCAAGATCTCCAACTGAAATGTGGTTGGAAATGCTATGGGGTGGGGCCCCTCCCAAGGGGCTGTAGGAGTTGAGATTCTAACCCAGGTTGACCCTTTCCCCAAAGATCACAGTTTCCATCAATTGGACTATAAAAAAGTAGTTTTATTAGATTAAAATTAAGATGGGGGAGGTGGTTATAATTCTGAGCAGTTTCCAAAACTATGAAGAGAGCAGAATGTTCAGCTTTTTGGCGCCCGTCTCTTATTCCCCTTCTTTGTAGGAATTAAAGTCTTCCTTTGAAAAGAGTGGACAGAGGAGAGTCCAGAGAGATTTTTAGGGCCCCCGGCATGAACGGATAAAAAAAAAAAGAAAAGAAAACATAGAATTTCCAAGTTCAGTCTGCTCCAGTCAAGGAAGTCTGCTTGAGCCTAGAGCTCCTGACAGCCCAAATGTTCCTGGGTAGTTGGTCTGCCAGGTATAGAATAGACAACAGCAAGAGAAGGCTTACCTTGGCCAACAATTTCGGGGATCCTTGTACGGCCACCAAATGTCGAGGTGTTCGAAATGAGGGTTGAGAGATCTCCTGGTCAGGTGGCAGCTTTGCAAAAAAATTTACAGAATTTGCAAAAGAATGAATACAGGCGAGGTTTGTGGCAAAAAAATGGGTTTATTACACTGAGAAAACAACTTTCTCTGCAAGCAAAATCCTGTTAGGACTTTTTGCAGAGAGTTGGACACAGGGCCTTTGATGATATTGGGCTTTGGGGCCCAAAGCCAGGGGGCCAATCTCCAGATGAATTTTCAACTCAATAAAGGGTGGTGATTATGCCCCAGGCCAAGATCTCCAATTAATTCAATTTGGGGGAGATGCTATGGGAGTTTCCCCTATAAACAGGACAGTGGGGCCCCTCCCAAGAGGCAGAAAGGGTTGGGATTCTAAACAAGGTTCACCCTTCCCCCAAAGATCACAGTTTCCATCAATTGGATTATAAAAAATTAGTTTTATTAGATTAATATTATTAAGATGGGGGAGGTCTTTATGATTCTGAGCAGTCTCTAAAACTATGAGGAGGGCAGAATGTCTGGCTTCTTGGCGCCTATATCTTATTCCCCTTCTTTGTAGGAATTGAAGTCTTCCTTTGAAAAGAGTGGACAGAGGAGACTCCAGAGAGATCTTTGTAGCCCCTGGGCATGAATGGTAAAATAAAAGTAGATAAAAATCTGATTCACATGCATGGTCAGAGAAAATGGATTCAGAGTGAATTTTTTTTTTTTTCTGAGGCAATTAGGGTTAAGTAACTTGCCCAGGGTCACACAACTAGAAACTATGAAGTGTCTGAGTCTGGATTTGCACTCAGGTCCTCCTGACTCCAGGGCAGCTGCCCCGTGCCATCTGGCTGCTGGGAGAGTGTGAATTTTAAAGTGCGTCCATGATGGATTTCTTTAACCTGTTGCCTGATCTTCTTGTGCTCTTGGTCCCAAGAGTCATTGATTGTTGTGGAATATTGAGCCAGGGAGAAAGGACAGAAAGAATCTCTGGCCAAAAGTTTCTACTTTTTCTTTGTTTCTTGTGCTGAGGGGAGTCACATGGAATAGGATTGGGAGAGTGTCCCAGGCCCAGAGCATTGTGGGGTGACCCCATCTGAGGCAGTGTTTCTTTCTTTGATGATTCTGCTCATGGCTGAAGAGGAACAAGAGTCCCCAGAGCCCCGAGCTCTCAGACCGTGGCCTTTCCCCTGAGCCCCGAGTCCCTTTTATCTCATCAGCCCCAGAGACCCTGCCCCTGAGCAGGCCCCCCAGTAGCTGCAGCAGAGGAAGGAGGGGAGGCAGCTGGGCCTCCCTGAGCAGCCAGCCCAGGCCTGGGGAGGTTTTTGTTCAGGGCTGTAACACTGTGGGAACTTCATAAGAGTTTTGATAACAGTAATAGACTGCCCCATCTTCAGCCTCCACACTGCTGATTGTGAGGGTGAAATCCTTCCCAGCTCCACTGCCACTGAAGCGGGCGGGGACTCCGGAGGCCAGGTTGGAAACCTTGTAAATGAGTCATTGAGGAGACTGGCCGGGTTTCTGTTGGAGCCAGTGTAGGTAAGTGTTTCCATCAGTGTATAAGACATTCTAACTAGTCTTGCAGCTGATGGTGACTCTCTCTCCTGGGCTCACAGACACCGAGGCTGGAGACTGGGTCAGCACAATTTCTCCCTTGGAAACTAAGAGCAGAAATTAGTGATAAACTGACAAGAAATAAACAGAGCAGGGTTTCCTTTCATTCTGATTCTTGGCCCAGAGACTCCTTGGCTCTGAAAATCCCCCTGATCTCACAGAAATCCTCATTCCCCCTTGGACTGTACTGGCTCCTGTCCCCAGAGATTCTGAGCTTCCTGGAATTCTCTCATCTCATGTCACGTTGCCCGTCTGCATGTTTTGTTGTCTCATGTTCTCACCTGGGACCCAAAGCATCAGGAGCCCACATAGCAGCTGAGACAGAGACTCCATCTTGCAGTGATTCCTCCACTGTGGCTGCTCTGCCCCCAGGCCCAGTTTATCTCCCTGTGTCTGCAGGCCCTCCCCTTAGGGATCTCCTTATGCAAAGCAGCTGGGAGGTGTGGGGGTTCTGGGAGCAGAAGTGTCTGACTCCAGCTCAGGGGAAGGTCCTGAGACCTTCAGACATTGCATATGGCCCTTATTCTTGGACCCTTGTGTGTGATATGTGTTCCCATAAATCCTACTTATCCTTAGTTTATTTATTGTTTTGTTTTGTTTTAATCTGTTTTATTATTTCATTGGACTGCTAGCAGTATGTAAAGAGTTCAGTTTGTGGCTAGGAACATTCACCTTCCTGAGATCAAATCTTGCCTTGGATATTAGTTGTGTGAGTCTAGAAAAGTCACTTAACCTTGTTTGCCTCAGTTTACTTATTTATAAAGTAAATTGGAAAAGGAAATAGCAAATCCCTCTAGTATCTTCTCAAAGAAATCCCAAATTGTGTTACAAAGTGCCAAAAATTACTGAACAAGGAAAAAAAATGGTTCCAAAAGCCAGTGGGATTGCACAAGAGTCAATATTATATAGTGAAGAGGTCACAGCCTGAAGGCATAAAACACAGGACAGATACTGATTTCCTAAACTTTATCCTATTCATGACCTGCTGTCCCACTAATTAAGGATCCTTTGGAGACTAAAAATGGAGCCTCCTAAAATGGAAAGCAAGCCATCCTTTCATTCCTTGGCATGGTTTAGGGGAACCAGCTTTCTATCTCTTCCCCACTTCCCTGAAGGAATCGATGGAAAGATATGTTACGATTTAAATTTTTTTTCTTCATTTTTTCTTACTTTTTATTTATTTTAAACTTGAATACTAATCCTTTATAATAAATCCTACACATTGTGCTCAGGCCCATCTTTGCTTTGCTTCCTTGTGGGTTTCTCTTGCTCTCTGCCTGTACTTTTTTTTTTTAATTTTATTTTATTTAATAATAACTTTATATTGACAGAATCCACGCCAGGGTAATTTTTTACAACATTATCCCTTGCCCTCGCTTCTGTTTCGATTTTTCCCCTCCCTCCCTCCACCCCCTCCCCTAGATGGCAAGCAGTTCTATATATGTTAGATATGTTGCAGTATATCCTAGATGCAATATATGTTTGCAGAACCGAGCATTTCTCTTGTTGCACAGGGAGAATTGGATTCAGATGGTAAAAATAACTCGGGAAGAAAAAACAAATGCAGATAGTTCACATTCGTTTCCCAGTGCTCTTTCTTTGGGTGTAGCTGCTTTTGTCCGTCATTTATCAATTAAAACTCAGTTAGGTCTCTTTGTCAAAGAAATCCACTTCCATCAGAATACATCCTCATACAATATCGTTGTCGAAGTGTAAAGTGATCTCCTAGTTCGGCTCATTTCACTCAGCATCAGTTCATGTAAGTCTCTCCAAGCCTCTCTGTATTCATCCTGCTGGTCATTTCTTACAGAACAATAATATTCCATAACATTCATATACCACAATTTACCCAGCCATTCTCCAATTGATGGACATCCTTTCATTTTCCAGTTTCTAGCTACTACAAACAGGGCTGCCACAAACATTTTAGCACATACAGGTCCCTTTCCCTTCTTTAGTATCTCTTTGGGGTATAAGCCCAGTAGTAGCACTGCTGGATCAAAGGGCATGCACATTTTGATAACTTTTTGGGCATAATTCCAGATTGCTCTCCAGAATGGTTGGATTCGTTCACAACTCCACCAACAATGCATCAGTGTCCCAGTTTTCCTGCATCCCTTCCAACATTCACCATTGTTTTTTCCTGTCATCTTAGCCAATCTGACAGGTGTGTAGTGGTATCTCAGAGTTGTCTTAATTTGCATTTCTCTGATCAATAGTGATTTGGAACACTCTTTCATATGAGTGGTAATAGTTTCAATTTCATCATCTGAAAATTGTCTGTTCATATCCTTTGACCATTTATCAATTGGAGAATCTGCCTGTACTTTTTATATAATTTTCCCCTGATTCCTCCCCAGGGACTCCATCCTTCTGTAAGTGCCCACAGCCAGCAGTATCCCTGTCCCTCTGCCTCTGCCCTCACCAGGCATGTGCTGGTTTCGCCTTGGGTGGGGCTGCCTCTCAGCAGCACAGCTGGCCCCAGCACCCTCATAAACAGGGGTTCCTTCAGTCTTCCCTCACCTCAGACTCCCCAAACTGTCTGGGAAATGAAGCTTCCTGTGGCTCAGCCAAGGCCACCTCCCGGCCCAGCTATCGAAGGGCTCACTCTTGCTGTTTCAGCAGAGCTTGCCTGGAGCCGTTTACCTTTCACCCTGACCAGACCTCCATGTGAGGTCCACCATTCCCATTGGTCATTTCAGAAGGGCCAATTCTGTCCCAACTTATGTTCATTGTTTGTCACTTTATATTATTCCAGAGATGTCATTTTATCTTATTTGTAGAGAGAACCTGAAGGGTTTAGATTTTTCCGAACTACTTTGCCATCTTCCCAGAATCCTCCTTGTCATTTTTTGTCAAATGTTTCTATGAAATGGAGGCAAATTCAATCCCAAGCATTGACTTCAGTCAGAAAATTAGAAACTCTACCAAAGAGGAACTTGAATTAGTCTATTATTCAGAGTCCTTCTTGTGTGATAAAGAGGGAAAGAGCAACTGACCTCCTATCACTTCCCTCAAGTCTCTTATTCCATCCTCAGGAAGAGCTCTCTCAGTGACTGTATTTGATCCTCTATACAACTGCCCTGGGCAGGAGAAAACAAGGTGGGAGGGGAAGGGAAAGAGAAGACAGAGGTCATGGGGGAAGAGGAAGCTGGGGAGAAGTGAAAAAATAGGAGGGAGCAACATTAAAGGGAGAGGATCTGGAAAGTCCCCTCTTGGAGCAGTGGCAGATGGGCTGGGAACTGAGAGAAGACTTCTGGTGAAGGATTCTGGACTAGAGTTTTGTTGTGGGTTTTGATCATTAATACTCAGTAAGGCTCTTCATGACTCTATTTGGAATTTCTAGGAAAGATCCTGGACTAGTTTGCCATCTACTTATCCTGCTTCTTTTACTGATGAAGAACTGAAGCAAATAAAACTATGTGCCTTGCTGTGGGTCATGAAGTTAGTAAGTGTCTGAGGTCAGATCTGAGCTCTGGAAGAGGAAGTTTCCTGACTCCAGGCCTGAAATTTGAACTCAGGAAGAGGCTTCCTCTGGACTCCAGGCCCAGCTCTCTTTCTACTACATCATAGAAGTTCCTGAATTGATTAAAGAAGTTATTTCATTTACCCAGAATCCTTTGTCACCTATTGTATTTTAGAAGCATTTAGAGCAGGAGAAATGTGAAGATTTTTACATGAGCCCATTGCTTTCTTCTACCACCTCTAGGTTTCCTGATCCTACACTGCTCAGTCCTCCCAGGCATCCCAGGGGAGGGATAGAGGTAACAGAAGTTCCCTGATTAAGGGTACTTCTGCTAAAAAAAATAAAAACAAACAAACAAACAAACAAAACCCCACAGGAATTCCAAATATAGTAGTCCCCAGTCAAGGAAGTCTGCTTGAGCATAGAGCTGCCTAGAGCCCAAAATCTTCCTGGGTATTTGGGTCTCTCAGCTATAGAATAAACAATAGCAAAAGAAGGTTCCTGGCCCAAAAATTTCGGGGATTCCTGTATGGGCCACCACTGTCGAGGTGTGAGAAATGAGGGTTGAGAGATCCCCTGGCCAGGTGGCAGGTTTTGCAAAAGAATTTGCAAACTTGAATGAATACAGGCGAGATTTGTGGCCAAAAAATGGGTTTACGACAACAAGAAAACAACTTTCTCAGCAGGCTAGATCCTGTTAGGACTTTTTGCAGAAGGCTGGGCACACGACCGTTGATGATATTGGGGTTTTGGGACCCTAAGCCAGGGGGCCAATCTTCAGATGAATTTGAGGAACTAATTTTCCTCTCAATAAATTAAAGGGTGGTGATTATGCCCCAGGTCAAGATCTCCAATTGAATTGTGGGTGGAGATACCATGGGAGTTTCCCCTCTAAACAGGAGGGTGGAGCCCTTCCCAAAAAGCAGGAGGAGTTGAATTTCTAGCCTAGGTTCAGCCTTCCCCCAAAGATCACAGTTTTCATCCATTGGAATATAAAAAGGTCATTTTGTTAGATTAATTTTATTAAGATTGGGGAGATTGTTATAATTCTGAGCAGACTCCAAAACAATGAGGAGAAGAGAATGTTCGGTTTCTTGGCTCCCATCTCTTATTCCCCTTCTTTGTAGGAATTGAAGTCTTCCTTTGAAAAGAGAGGACAGAGGAGACTCCAGAGAGATCTTTATGGCCCCCAGCATTTATAAAATAAAAGTAGATAAAAATCTGATTCAAATGCATGGTCAGAGAAAATGGATCCAGAGTGTAATTTTTTTTTCTGAGGCAATTAGGCTTAACTTACCCAGGGTCACACAGCTAGAAAATATGAAGTGTCTGAGTCTAGATTTGCACACAGGTCCTCCTGATTCCAGGGCAGCTGCCCCGTGCCATCTGGCTGCTGGGAGGATGTGAATTTTAAGCTGGGTCCATGATGGATTTCTTTAGCCTGTTGCCTGATCTTCTTGTGCTCTTGGTCCCAAGAGTTATTGACTGCTGAGCACAATTGACTGTGATTGAGCCAGGGAGAAAGGACAGAAAGAATCTCTGGCCAGAAGTTTCTACTTTCTCTTTGTTTCTTGTGTAGAGGAATCAGATGCCTCAGGCCCAGGGCATTGAGGGGTGACTCAGTCTTTCTTTGATGATTCTGCTCATGGCTGAAGAGGAGCAAGAGTCCCCAGAGCACTGAGCTCTCAGACCGTGGCCTTTCCCCTGAGCCCCGAGTCCCTTTTATCTCATCAGCCCCAGAGACCCTGCCCCTGAGCAGGCCCCCAGCAGCTGCTGCAGTAGAGGAAGGAGGGGAGGCAGCTGGGCCTCCCTGAGCAGCCAGCCCAGGCCTGGGGAGGTTTTTGTTCAGGGCTGTAACACTGTGGGAGGATAATGAGATGCTTGAGAACAGTAATATTCTGCCCCATCTTCAGCCTCCACACTGCTGATTGTGAGGGTGAAATCCTGACCAGCACCACTGCCACTGAAGCGGGCGGGGACTCCTGAGTGCAGGTTGGAAACCTTGTAAATGAGTAGCCGAGGAGACTGTCTGGGTTTCTGTTGGAACCAGTGTAAGTAAATCGTTCCACTATTGGCTGTGACACTCTCACTGGCCTTGCAGCTGATGGTGACTCTCTCTCCTGGGCTCACAGACACCGAGGCTGGAGACTGGCTCAGCACAATTTCTCCCCTGGAAACTAAGAGCAGAAATGAATGACCAACCGACATGGAATAAACAGAGCCGAGTTTCCTTTCATTCTGATTCTTGGCCCACAGACTCCCTGGCTCTGAAAATCCCCCTGATTTCACAGAAATCCTCATTCCCCCTTGGACTGTACTGGCTCCTGTCCCCAGAGATTCTGAGCTTCCTGGAATTCTCTCATCTCATGTCACGTTGCCCGTCTGCATGTTTTGTTGTCTCATGTTCTCACCTGAGACCCAAAGCATCAGGAGCCCACATAGCAGCTGAGACAGAGACTCCATTTTGCAGTGAGTCCTCTCCTGTGGCTGCTCTGCCCCCAGGCCCAGTTTATCTCCCTGTGTCTGCAGGCCCTCCCCTTGGGGATCTCTTTATGCAAAGCAGCTGGGAGGTGTGGGGGATCTGGGAGCAGAAGTGGCTGACTCCAGCTCAGGGGAAGAACCTGAGACCTTCAGACCTTGAATATGTCCCTGATTCTTGGGCAACTGTGGGATAAGTGCTCCCACAAAGCCTAGTTATCCTTAGATTTGTTTTTTTTTTAATTTTTTTTGTTTTATTCAGCTTTTTTTTTTTATTTTAAAGTTAAAAAATACTCCTTTATAATTAATCCTCCACATTGTGTTCAGAGCTGCCCATCTTTGCTTTGCTTCCTTGTGGGTTTCTCTTGTTCTCTGCATGCACTTTTTACATAATTTTCCCCTGATTCCTCCCCAGGGACTCCATCCTTCTCTAAGTGCCCACAGCCAGCAGTGTCCCTTCCCCACTGCCTCTGCCCTCACCAGGCATGTGCTGGTTTCCCCTTGGGTGGGGCTCCCTCTCAGCAGCACAGCCGGCCCCAGCTCCCTCATGAACAGGGGTTCCCTCAGACTTCCCCGACCTCACACTCCCCACACTGTCTGGGAGATGAAGCTTCCTGTGGCTCAGCCAAGGCTACCTCCCTGCCCAGCTCCCCCAGGGCTCACTGCTTGCTGTTTCAGCAGAGCTTGCCTGACACTGTTACCTTTCACCCTGACCAAACCTCCATGTGAGCTCCGCCCTTCACATGCTCTCTGGTCCTTCCAGCAGGACCACTGCTCTGCCTGCCCTTTTGTTCGTTTTTGATTTGCACCCAGAGGTGCCGTTTTATCCTGTTTGTGGAGGAAACCTTAAGGGCATTTTTCCAAATGCCCTTCTGTGAAATGGACACAAATTCTATCCCACACATCAGCTTCCATCAGAAATGTAGAAACTTCCAAAGGGGAATTTGCATTAGCCTGTCACTGAGGTATCGCACTATAACCCTAATCCAAGAAAGCGCCAGCATTTAAAGTCCTGGCTCATCTGAACGGGCACAAAACGCACAGGCTTGCACAACAAAGTGAACCTGACATCCTGGAACAGGCCGCAAGTTTGACCTGAAATGTATCCCTTCCCCTTAAAAGGGCAACTCACCCTCCAAAGTTGAGAATAATCATCATATAGTTTATTAAAAATAAACGGTCGATTTCGGAGAGTATGTGTGTGTGATAGTAATGTATATTAAGAAGACAGAGGTGCAGGGAGGTGGGGCAGTGGGTAGAGCACCGGCCCTAAAGTTGGGAGGATCTGAGTTCAAATCTGGTCTCAAATCTGTACCAAAAGTGGTACAGGCAACACTTGTAGCTCTGTGACCCTGGGCAAGTCATTTAATCCCAATTGCCTCAGCAAAAGAAGAAGAAGAAGAAGAAGAAGAAGAAGAAGAAGAAGAAGAAGAAGAAGAAGAGAAGAAGAAGAAGAAGAAGAAGAAGAAGAAGAAGAAGAGGAGGAGGAGGAGGAGGAGGAGGAGGAGGAGGAGGAGGAGGAGGAGGAGGAGGAGGAGGAGGAGGAGGAGAATCATGATAGTAAAGAACATTTGACAAATAGCCAAGAAGAATGAAATACTATTATTATAGGATGGCAGTTCACCCACAACAGGAAAAAATAAATGAATGTTTTTTTTTTTAATTGTTAGGTTGGCATTGTGTGGAATAGAGAGATAAGGTAAAGAACTTAAAGGAATGGATGAATTCTTTTTCTGCTTTTTATTTTCATTATTTCCCTGTTTCCCCTATGACCTGTATAATATGTGCAGGCCCATATTTACTTGAGTCTTGGCCAGCTAGAAACATATTTACTTAACCTGAGCTGATGACATTCATCAGTATTTGATATTTATCAATATTTAGTCTATTAGCTTTACCACTGTCTGTTTAATTATCTAAAACCCTGAAAGTCTGATTTTCTGTTTCCTAGAAATTAGGTGATTTGGGGGAAACAGAAACCTTCCATTCCAATCTCTCTGAATAGCAACAACCAATTAGATGCCCCCCTCTCCCCTTCTCAGTGCTCTCTTACTTGTGATGTCATCTCTTGTATAAAAGCTGTGTATCTTTACTACTTCTTTAGCCTTCTTACCATGAGCTTTCTCTTTCCCTTATCTCATGATGGGACAGCTTATCCTCCAGAGGTTTAATAAACAACCTTTCTGCTTCCTACTGAGGGATCTCTGAGCAGTCATTTTGGATAAGAGTCTTGTATTTTGCACTCACCTTGAAAGCTCAACACTAGGATGAAGGGAATCTTCTTTTATTCAAGCAATACGTCACACTTACCCATTGAAAAGTAGAGAAAGGAACCATTTTTAAGGATTTCCATAATCAATTTCCCATTGTTTCACATGGGGAGGACCCAACTGGGCCAACTACTGATCTAGACCCGATTCTCCCCATGATCAGGCACTTTAGTGAGAAGTGATCAAGCCATCTTCACACCTGTAATAGGATGGGTGGGAAATCCAGCTGTCATCTGGCCTGATGTCTAGATTGGGGAAGAGCAGATTTCAGAGAACTCAGATGATGAATAGACAATTCCTTGGGGGAGTGTTGTTGCCATCCAAACTGCTAATCAAAGAAGCCCAAAGAGCCCCTAAAGAATCTTCTTGTGTGAAGAAGAATTGTGTGAATCAGCACCAGTGTTGAACCTTGTTCTGCATCTCAGCTCCCTGCTCAGGATGATTTGGCTCTGTTTGACACATATTAGAAAAGTTTCAAAATCAATCCCATTTCTGAAAACATTTCCAAAGTTTTCAACAAATAGTATTACCCATAAAATCTGGAATTTGAAGAAAATTAAATTGGATGTGAAACTTCAGTTTGGCCCATTCCCTGGTTTATCATGTTGCTGCCTGGTCTTCAGGAACCATCATTGTAAGACCTATGAAAGAAGGTAAAGCGAAAATAAATAGTACAAAGAAAGCACCAAATAAAATAAAAGAGAAACTGCAGATTTTTATTATGGGTAGCTTGGGGTTTTTTTGCATACAATCAATTTAACCTGTAACTTTTGAGGCTTTCCAGTTGCCTCAGCTTCTCTGTGAACTTCCTAATGTTCTCTTCATTAATGAAGAAAAATGGTGTCCACATCCAGATAAAGAACTGGTAGCCTCTGATTCATCAGTCACTTTTCCCTTTATCTATTAGAAGAGCTTATAGACAAAATGAAGAAGTAAAATAAGCAACAGGAGCAGTAAATAGGAAATAGATTCAGGAGAGCAATAGAATTGGCAAGGAAAGGGGTTTGGAAGAAGGCATTAAAGGGATATGCCTAGAGTTGTGAGGACACCATTGACCAGCATGGATTGTACAGGAGCCCACAAAAAAGGAGTTTAACAGACTAAGGGAGGTAGACACTATATGGAGGGAGAGAAAACCTCAGCCTTTGTCCTGAAAAGGATTTAGCAAAGATCTTCATCAAAAGCACATCTTTTATGGGGGAAATATAACCCTGAGGGTTCCTTAGGAGAAGAGGGGAAATAAAGGCAGAAAAAGGATGTACATTGAGATGGTGAGACTGATCTGAAGATAGTTGGAGAGGGCCAGATGTCTGACAAGGTACACTTAAGACTCAGTGTGATTGATGAGATAATGTTTCTATAGCTGATGATGTAATCACTCTAGTTAAGTACACAATTTTAATGTGATGTAAAACTAAGTTCTCAGGAAGAGCATTTTATCATTTCCTTAAACATGGGAGAGAATAAGCTCTCCAGGATGGTTGGGTATATTCACAACTCCAACAACAGTGCATTAGTGCCACCTGAATCCCAGAGAGGGATGATGAAAGAGGCAATAGGCTGTTTAGAAAAGAGAAGATTGAGGGAAAAACCTTTCTTGGATAATGAGAATGGGTTTCAGATATTCCTCTTTGTTTCTCCTCTCTCTCTCCCTCTCCCTCTCTCTCCCTTTCCCTCTCTCTCCCCCTCCCTCCTTCCCTCCCTCCCTCCCTCCCTCCTTCTGTCTCTGTCTCTGTCTTTGTCTCTCACTCTCTGTCTCTCTCTCTGTTTGTATATAATTTATATGTTTACATGAGGAATGTTCCACAGATTTTTCCCACTAAGGGATAGCAATGAGGACTTCAGATGGAGGTGAGAGAAATGAGGGTTGAGAGATCCCCTGGCCAGTGGCAGGCTCTGCAACAGAATGTGCAAACCTGAATAAATACAGGCCAGGTTTGTGGCCAAAAAAATGGGTTTGTTACAGTGAGAAAATAACTTTCTCCACAGGCAAAATCCTGTCAGCACTTTTTGCTAATGTTTGGGCGCACAGCCTTTGATGATATTGAGGCTTTTTGGCCCAGACCTGGGAACTTTCAGTCAAGGGTGGTGATTATGCCCCAGGCCAACATCTCCAACTCAACTGTAGGTAGAAACTGTAGGTAGAGATGCTCTAAGAGTTTTCTCTACAAACAGGAGGGTCGGGTCCCTCCCCAAAGCTGGGAGGTGTTGAGACCCCAAAATCAAAGTTTACATCATTCCCCCCTCAAGCAGTCACCCCAAATTTATTTGGAGCCAAGGGGCAAAGTTCCTTTTTGAAGGGAGCCGCTTCAAGCTGACAAGGGCCAGAGAGCTGTCCCTATGCTCCCTGGGGGCTCAGGCCGGGAGGGGAAGTGCGAGATCTGAAGATGGCAGCAACAACTTCTAGGGGATGATGAGAGTCCAAGTCACTTGTCCCATGACCTTCAGACTGAGTGAGTCGCTGGAAGTTTGTAGCTTGGGGCCTGGAGGAACCAAGTCTCACAAGCAGGTTAGAAGTGGGGGCCACCCAGGGGGAGACGGTGACGTTTGGGAATGGGGGCTCTGCAAAAAGTGCATCAGGTCCCATCTGTGGGCTGCCCTGAGGCTGCTGAAGGCCCAGCCGACACTCCTGAACGCCCCCACTGCCCACGGAGCCCCAGCTGGAAGGCTGAGAAGGAGGTAACTGCTGGCAGGGCCCAGAATGACAAAGTCAGAGAGAAAATGCTGGGAGGAAAGATTTTATCCTCGGAGTGGAAAATGGTAAAAAAAAAAAAAAAATAAAATAAAAAATAAAAGACCAGAGAGAGAGGAAGGAAGGAAGGAGACCACGGTGAGAGAAAGAAGGACACAGAGAGTTTCCCCTTCTCTCTCCAGGGGGGGTTCCGGGGCCTGTGGAAGAGCAGCTTCAGGTCCTCTGTGGGTTCTCAGGAACAGTCTGAAATACCTGAGAGGGAAAAGCTGCTCTATGGCGGCTCTGCCAGGAGCGGGGCAGGGGAGGAGAGCCGGGATCTCTCAGCAAGCACCTTGGGGCCTCCTGGGCCTTCTGAGTCCTGCAGGGAAAAGCTTCCACCCAGTTAGTGAGGGGGTCAGTGAAGACCGGGAGCAGCCTGAAACCTCCACAAGGGGGCGTGTGTGTCCGGTCCCTCTGCCAACCTCCCCCGGGCATGTGCCCCTTGTCTGCGGGAGCTTCAGGGGAGGGGGAGGGTCAGCAGCTCCCTCAGGAGTCCCTCGGGCACAGACTGGGCGGGCCTGGCAGACCTTCCAGATGGTTCCCCCCAGCCTGGGACAGTGAGAACGTGTTTCCCAGGGACTGAGAGCGTTTCTCCCCAGGTGTGCAGCCTGAGGGAGACCAAAGGTCCGTTTCCAGGACTTGTCTCTGGGACTAAGAGGTGGCTCAAGGGGGTTTGAAACCAGCCACGAGGAGAAAGGAGGCTCCCGGTTCCTCTGCAGGGCTTGTCCCTGTGAGCTCCGTGAAGGGGGGTAAGAATCAGGGAGCCGGGGATTAAAGGAGCCTCAGTCAGGGGGGAGGGGGCAGGAGCTTCAGCAGCTGAGCCTGCAAACCTGTTCCCCTTGGCCGGGGGCGAGTCTCCCTTCCCGTGTCCTTCCCAAATATGGAGGAAACCTCTGGGCTCGTGGGCAGGTGTAGCAGCTGTAGGATTTCTCCTGCAGCTTTAATGGGAGACTCTTTGCTGCCAAAAGTCCCCAAATTCCGTCCATCTGGGGGCCCAGAACTGGCTTCTGCTGCTTCCTCCTGTCTCTGGGGCAGATTGTTTAATAGTAACATCTCCCCAGGACAGATCAAGGAGGGCCTTGGCCTTGGAGCCCTCACAAAGCTGGGCGGGGACCTCGGAGCAATGGCCAAGTTTCTCCTTAGTCTGGGAGAGATTTTCATTGGAAGAGGCGGCTCTGCTCTGAGGGTCTCTCCCCGAGAGTCTGCAGCTTCTCCCAGGGGGCAGAGGTTAGAATCAGGATCCTGAGGAGGAGAAAAAGCCCTGGGAGTCTCAGGATCTGGTCCAGGGGAGGGGGACAGAGTTAAGGAGACATTGCTGGACACAAGGTCCTGTCTTTGGGAAGGAGGTGGTTCTGAAGGGATTCACAGGGATTTTGTGTCCCTAGAGGAGTAGGTAGGAGGGGGTTATTTAAAAGGTTGGTATCTAATTTGGATTTCCCTCCAGCAAACTGAAGCAGTTTCCTGCAGCGCTGTTGGATTTAAGGATTTTTTTTTTAGTTTTGAGATCTTTTTGGCTGAATTTGTCTCTGTTAAAGAAACAGCATAAGGGAGAATCCTTAAGAACAGACACAGAGATAAATTGTCCTATTTTTTTGCCACAGGTCTCAGATTCTATAGAGTTCCATCCTCCCAGGCATCGCTGGGGAGGGAGAGAGGTGACAGAAGTCCCTGATTAAGGGTACTTAGGTTAAAAAATTAAAAAAAAAACCCCAAATCCACAGGAATACCTGGTCCAATTGTCCCCAGTCAAGGAAGTCTGCTTGAGCATAGAGCTCCTGATGGCCCAAATCTTCTTGGGTATTTGGGCTTCCCAGCTATAGAATAGACAACAGCCAGAGAAGGCTTACCTCGGCCAACAATTCTGGGGATCCCTGTACGGGGCACCAAATGTTGAGGGGTGAGAAATGAGGATTACAAGATCTCCTGGCCAGGTGGCAGCTTTGCAAAAGAATTCACAGAATTTGCAAAAGAATGAATACAGCAGGGGTTTGTGGCAAAAAAATGGGTTTATTACACTGAGAAAACCACTTTCTTAGCAGGCTAAATCCTGTTAGGACTTTTTGCAGAGGGTTGGGCACACGGCCTTTGATTATATTGGAGTTTGGGGCCCAAAGTCACGGGGCCAATTTGCAGATGAATTTGAGGGACTAATTTTCTACTCAATAAAGGGTAGTGATTATACCAGAGGTCAAGATCTCCAATTGAATTATGGGTGCAGATGCTATAGAAGTTTCCCCTATAAAAAGGAGAGTGGGGCCCCTCCCAAAAGGCAAGAGAATTTGAGATTCTAACCCAGGTTCACCCTTCCCCCAAAGATCACAGTTTACATCAATTGGATTATAAAAAAAAAAAAGTTGTATTAGATTAATATTATTAAGATGGGGGAGGGCGTCATAATTCTGAGCAGACTCCAAAACTATGAGGAGGGCAGAATGTTCGGCTTCTTGGCGCCCGTCTCTTATTCCCCTTTGTAGGAATTGAAGTCTTCCTTTGAAAAGAGTGGACAGAGGAGACTCCAGAGAGATCTTTATAGCTCTGGCATGAATGGGTAAAATAAAAGTAGATAAAAATCTGATTTAAATGCACGGTCAGAGAAAATGGATCCAGAGTGTGAATTTTTTTTCCTGAGGCAATTAGGGTTATGTAACTTGCCCAGGGTCACACAACTAGAAAATGTGAAGTGTCAGAGTCTGGATTTGCACTCAGGTCCTCCTGACTCCAGGGCAGCTGCCCCGTGCCATCTGGCTGCTGGGAGAGTGTGAATTTAGGGTTAGGGTGGGTCCATGGATGTGTTTCATTAGCCTGTTGCCTGATCTTCTTGTGCTCTTGGTCCCAAGAATCATTGACTGCTGTGGAATACTGAGCCAGGGGGGACAGAAAGAATCTCTGGCCATAAGTTTCTACTTTCTCTTTGGTTCTTGCTCAGTTGGGAGTCACATGGAATAGGAATGGGAGAGTGCCTCAGGCCCAGGGGATTGTGGGGTGACCCCGTCTGAGCCAGTGGTTCTTTCTTTGATGATTCTGCTCATGGCTGAAGAGGAGCAAGAGTCCCCAAAGCACCGAGCTCTCAGACCGTGGCCTTTCCCCTGAGCCCTGAGTCCCTTTTATCACATCAGCCTCAGAGACCCTGCCCCTGAGCAGGCCCCCAGCAGCTGCAGCAGCAGAGGAAGGAGAGGAGGCAGCTGGGCCTCCCTGAGCAGCCAGCCCAGGCCTGGGGAGGTTTTTGTTCAGGGCTGTAACACTGTGGGAGGAATATAAGAATGTTGAACACAGTAATATTCTGCCCCATCTTCAGCCTCCACACTGCTGATTGTGAGGGTGAAATCCTTCCCAGCACCACTGCCACTGAAGCGGGCCGGGACTCCTGAGACCAGGTTGGAAACCAGGTAAATGAGTAGCCGAGGAGACTGTCCTGATTTCTGTTGGAACCAGTTTAGGTAAGTGTTTCCATTCCCGTGTACGACACTCTGACTGGCCTTGCAGCTGATGGTGACTCTCTCTCCTGGGCTCACAGACACCGAGGCTGGAGACTGGGTCAGCACAACTTCTCCCCTGGAAACTAAGAGCAGAAATTAATGACCAACCAACAAGAAATAAACAGAGCCGAGTTTCCTTTCATTCTGATTCTTGGCCCACAGACTCCTTGGCTCTGAAAATCCCCCTGATCTCACAGAAATCCTCATTCCCCCTTGGACTGTACTGGCTCCTGTCCCCAGAGATTCTGAGCTTCCTGGAATTCTCTCATCTCATATCACATTGCTCGTCTGCATGTTTTGTTGTCTCATGTTCTCACCTGGGACCCAAAGCATCAGGAGCCCACAGAGAAGCTGGGACAGAGACTCCATCTTGCAGTGACTCCTCCCTTATGGCTGCTCTGCCCCCAGGCCCAGTTTATCTCCCTGTGTCTGCAGGCCCTCCCCTTAGGGATCTCTTTATGCAAAGCAGCTGGGAGATGTGGGGGTTCTGGGAGCAGAAGTGGCTGCCTCCAGCTCAGGGGAAGAACCTGAGACCTTCAGACCTTGAATATGTCCCTGATTCTTGGAGCCTCGTGTGATATGTGCTCCACAAATCCTAGTTATGCTTAGTTTTTTTTGTTTTGTTTTAATCAGTTTCATTATTTCATGGGACTGCTAGCAGTATGTAAAGAGTTCAGTTCATGGCTAAGAACATTCATCTTCCTGGAATCAAATCTATTCTTGGATATTTAATGGTGTGAGTTTAGGCTAGTCACTTAACCTTGTTTGCCTCAGTTTCCTTATTTTTAAAATAACTGGGAAAAGAAAATAGCAAATCCCTTTAGTATCTTCTCAAATAAAGCCCAAATTGTGTTACAAAGTGCCAAAAATCACTGAAACAAGAACAAAAATGGTTCCAAAAGACAGAGGGATTGCACAAGAGTCAATATTGTGGAGTGAAGAGGTCACAGTCTGAAGGCATAAAACATAGGACAGATACTGATATCCTGCTGTTTATCACATTCATCACCTGTTGTCCCACTAATTGAGGATCCTTTGGGCACTTAGAATGGAGCCTTGTAAAGTGGGAAGCAAGCCATCCTTTCATTCCTTGGCATGGTTTAGGGGAACCAGCTTTCTATTCTTCCTCCACTCCCCTGAAGAGATCGATAGAATGATATGTTATCATTTTAAAATTTTTTCTTCATAATTTTTTGTACTTTTTATTTATTTTAAAGTTGAAAAACAATCCTTTATAATAAATCCTATACATTGTGTTGAGAGCTGCCCAACTTTGCTTTGCTTCCTTGTAGGTTTCTTTTGTTCTCTGCTTGCCCCTTTTACTTTATTTCTCCCCATTCCTCCCCAAGGACTCCATCCTTCTGTAAGTGCCCACAGACAGCAGTATCCCTGTCCCACTGCTTCTGCACTCACCAGGCATGTCCTGCTTTCTACTTGGGCAGGACTGCTTCTCAGCAGCACAGCTGGCCCCAGCTCCCCTCATAAACAGAGGTTCCTTCAGTCTTCTCAGACCGCAGACTCCCCACACTGTCTGGGAGATGAAGCTTCCTGGGGTTCAGCCAAGGCTACCTCCTAGCCCAGCTACCACAGGGCTCACTGCTTGCTGTTTCAGGAGAGTTTGCCTGGAGATGTTTATCTTTCACCCTGAAAAAACATCTGTATGAGGAACATTTTTCACATGTTCTCTGGTCATTCTAGGTGGACCATTTCTCTGCCCGCACTTGTGTTCATTTTTTTTTCCACTCTACATTTGTCCAGAGGTGCCATTTTATCTTGTTTGTAGGGGAAACCTGAAGAGCTTGGAATTTTCTGAACTGCTCTGCCATATTCCCAGAATCCTCCTTGTCTTTTTTTTTCGAATGCTTCTATGAAATGGTGACAAATTCTATCCCAAGCTTTGACTTCAGTCAGAAATCTAGAACCTCTATCAAAGAAGAATTTGAATTACTCTGACAGAAACCTTCTCCTTATGTGATAAAGAGGGAGAGATCAACTTTGACTTCTGTCAAGACTTTTATTCCATCCTCTGGAAGAGCTCTCTCCATGACTGTATTTGATTTTCTATACAACTGTCCTGAGCAGGAGAAGACAAGGTGAGGAAAAGAAAAGAGTAGACAATTCATGGGTAAAGAAAAAGCTGGGGAGAAGTGAAAATATACAAGGGCGTCAACATTAAAGGGAGAGGGACCAGAAAAGCCCTCCTATTGGAGCTGTGGCACATAGCTAGGTGTTGAGAGAAGATTTCAGATGAGGGATTCTGGACTAGATTTTTGTTTTGGGTTTTGATCATGAATATTCAGTCAGAATCTTCATGACCCAATTTGTAATTTTTAGGAAAAATGCCAGACAAGTTACCATCTGCTTCTCCTGCTTCTTTTACTGATGAAGAACTGAAGCAAATAGAATTATGTGCTTTGCTGTGGGTCATGTAGCTAGTAAGTGTCTGAGGCCAGATCTGAACTCTGGAACATGAATGTTCCTGACCCTAAGCCTGGAATTTGAACTCAGGAAGAAGCATCCTCTGGACTCCAAGCCTGGCACTCTATCACATCATAGAAGTCCGTGAAATGACAGGAAAGAAGATATTTCACTTGCCCAGAATCCTTTGTCACCTATTATTTTTAAGAAGCATTTAGAGCAGGAGAAAGTTGAAGATCTTTACATGGGCCCTATGCTTTCTTCTATCACCTCTACACTGAGAAGAAAAAGCAGGGACATTTACTGTCTAACTGGACAAAAGAGTGAATCTTAAGTAAGGTGTTGTCAATTCTATAAAACTGAAACATCCAAAGCACTGGATAATTGTCTGGACTAATCTTTATAATCCAGTTTGAGGAGCTCAGGATTCCTCTGGTTTAAAGAATACAGCCATTGACAAGAAGAGTAAGATCTAGAAGTGACACCCTGAGTGCCTGGTTATGTAGAAGAAGAATAAGATGGATGGGGCTTAAGAGCAAGGACAAGTAGAATTTCTCCACAGCAAACCTTTGGTTGTCTTTATCAGGATCCCCAGGCCATAACCAACTTTTTATTTTCATTCCTTTCTTTCTCTTTTTCCTTTCAGGAGACACCTTGTTTTCCAGAGCTAAGGCCCAGCAATCAAACTTTGTCCCGACCTTGGGACAAAAACAATCCTTTCCCCTCACCCTCTGGATGAATTCTGTTGGAGCTAAATCACAGAACTGATGCTTTCTGAGCTTGGGCTAACACCACCAGGCCTGGTCATAAAGTCCTGTTATGAATGAACCTTTTTTTACCTAGGCAACCTTGCCTTACGTTGCTGGTATGTCTCACTTCTGTATGTTTCTTTTATGTCCCTGTACTCCATTTGCTCCTCTGTTCTGTAGGTAGAAACCAGCTGTGCCATTGGCCCTCACTTAGGATCATGGTTTCCAGTCCCAAACCTCTTAGTTCTTTATACCTATAATTATGGCTCCTGGCGACCTGTGTGACAGTTGGTGTGAGTGGAGCCAGCTGGGCACGTGGCAGTGATGGCAGAGTTATATCCTCTCTGGGATGTTCCATATTTATCATGATCTACAGAGACCAGCTGATTGTCACATAATTAATCAATTGGCCAACTATGGGTATGATGTAGATTTTGGCCTTCCATGGAACTACCCTCAAGCTACTAAACAGTTGGATAGTCAGAATCCATATGTAGAAGTTCCTACTAGCTCCAGTGACCATCCCTCCCCACTAGAAGGTGCTCTACCTACAAATGTGTAATCTACACTTTTTTTGATCCTTAGCTTTCCAAGTTGAGGATTAAAGCTGTGGCTTGAGTCTCATTCAAAATTATCCAAAAATGCAAATCTTATTTGTCGTTTTTTAATTCACTCCCTGTGAATTGCACATTTTCTTTTGTAATGTGCATGTGACTTAAGTACAGAAAGATGACTGCAAGTTTTAAAAATGAAGTTGTAAAGACTCTTCCAATGAGCAAGCTTTAGAGAAAGTGCTGTATATGAGCAATCTCTTTTCCCATTCTTTCTTCCATCTCTCTGCTCCCAATTTTTACTGAAAGATGAGGGGAAGAAAAAACTTGAAAAAAGAGGAGGAAAATGGCAAGAAGGTACCATAACTTATGACTGAGTCTCATTGCTGCTGAGGTGATCATACCTTGCCCAGTTTGGTCTATTCTTATCTGAGTCTGGTCCCAGCTTTGCTCCCTCTGAACTTGACTCATCTTGTTTTGATGTGCTCTGAGCTCAGAGCTCCAAGCCACCTAAGCCCACCCTCAACCGTTCTTCATGAATGGTACCAAGCCTGTTGCTCTCCTGATTACAGGGAGAATCTCAGATCATGGCTAAATTGAGGGCTACATCTCACACAGGACAAGTCTCTCTTCTCTGGAAGACTAGATCACTTTTGTTTCCAAAGAAAAAATTAGCTACATGCAGAGAAGATGCCTCTCTGAGGGAGCCATTAGAAAAGAGAAAGGAGCTTAACTCGAATTTTATTTCAGAAGGGAGAAAAGGTAGACTGAAGGCAGCTGGAGGTACAGATGCAGAGCAGGAAAGGGAAGATACAGTCACCTTGAGAAAGCAGGAAAAAAAAATCCTAGAGTAACTGAAAATAGGCTGGGGGAGCTGAACCCACACTATGGGGGCAGTGTGCAAACCCATCTCAAGCCTCCCCTCTTCCTGGCCAAGCACATCTTTGTCTGCTTCCTATGAGTATCTGATTTCCACACATGCCTACAGGCTGTACCTTAACTACATCACTCCTGCATTTCATTTATCTCAGCTGAGGGTGATCCAAAGGTAGAAGAGCCTGCTGCACACTTCCTGAAATGACTTGCAGATAGAAAGAGTGTCAGATGCCAGGTGAAAGACATTTAGGATCAGAAACAGAGCTAGACAGGATGGGAGGCCCTAAGGGTATGGTCTACTTCACTTAGATTTCATCTTCAGAAGTTTAAAGAATCAGACAAAAAATCTCAGTGTTTTGGGCTGAAGCTTCATGTGGGTTTTCTGGAATGTAATAGATGTGAATGGCCCAGGTAGAAAAAGCTTGGAGGGATTTTATTCTCTATTGGGACTGATGAGACTAATATTTTCTTTAAGTGTATAAGTTTGTTCCAGCTGCTCCTCTTCATAATCAGCTAGTTACTGTAGTGGATAAATTGCTGAATGAAGGAATGAAGTCCCCAATTTAAATATCACTTCTCATATTCACTAGATACAAAGTTGCTTAGCCTCGGTTTCTTTAACTGTAATGTGGGGATAACAGTAACATGTTCCTCTCAGGGTTATTGTAAGAATCAACATGATGTAATTTGTTAAGTAAAATATTAGTGTTTGCTACATAATAGCCACCACATAAACCACTTGGCTCCTCCTGCCATCTACCTGTCCATCCTGCCAAAGCTAAGCTGATCAGCTTCATTCCCATGAATTTTCTGGGCTCCTGCACATCTCCATGCCCTTACTCCAATAATTTCCTTCATGTCTCATCCATGCATCCCTTTCCCATGGTTCCTTCCACACTAAAGAAATAGGTATCTCCAGAGTCACCAATGACCACGGCTTTTTCTATTCATGTACTTCACGACCGTGGGCTCTCTGAGGTACATTATACTGTGAATTCTATGGCTACAGAGCTTCTGCAACAAGAGTAGAGACTGAGAAATTCTATAACACTAAATCCAAGAAGGGAGTCAGCATTTAAACTATTGGCCTATATGAGAAGGCATAAAACGCATAAGCTTGCACCAATAAAGAAGTGAACTTGACATCCTAGAATAGGCTGCTAATTTGCCCTGAAATGTATCACTTCCCCTTAAACGGGTAACTCACCCTCTAGAGTTGAGAATAATCCTCATATAATTTATTCAAAATAAACTTTAGAGGTCAGTGTGTGTGTGTGTAATAGTAAAGTATAATAAGAAGACATAGGTCCAGGTAGGTGGCACAATGGATAGAGCACCAGTCCTAAAGTTGGGAGCATCTGAGTGCAAATCTGGCCTCAAGACACTTAAGACTTTCTAGCTATGTGACCTTGGGCTAGTCACTAAACTCCAATTGCTTCAACAACAACAACAAAAAAAACAAAATGGCATAAGCACTAGAGGAAAATCATGAATTAGAGGGAGAATTAGATGGTAGAGAGCATTTGGCAAATATCCATGAAGGGTGAATTACTGTTATTATGGGACGGCAGTTCATCCACAATAGGAAAAAATAGATGAGTTTTTTTTTAATTCTTAGGTTGGCATGGAAACTCAACCTTAGGATGAAGGGGATACTCTTTTATTCAAATACATCACACTTACCCTTTGAAAAGTAGAGAAAGGAATCATTTTTAAGGATTTCCATCATCAATTTTACTTTCACTTGGGGAGGACTCACCTAGGACAACTACTAATCTATACCTGATTCTTCCCAATGATCAGGCAGTTTGGTGAGAAGTGATCAAGCCCTTTTCAAACTTGTAAAAGGAAAGGGTGGGAAATCCAGCTGTCATCTGGCCTGATGTCTAAATTGGGGAAGAGCAGATTTCAGAGAACTCAGATAATGAATAGACAATTCCTTAGGGGAGTGTTGTTGCCATCCAAACTCCTATCAGAGAAGCCCAACGAGTCCCCCAAAAATCTTCTTGTGTGAAGAATTGTGTGAATCAGCACCAGTGTTGAACCTAGTTCTGGATCTCAGCTCCATGCTCAGGATGACTTGGCTCTGTTTGACATGTATTAGAAAGGTCTCAAAATCAATTCCCTTTCCCTTGTGTTAGGGTCCTAGTGGATTTTCCCTGTCCAGAGTCACTAAACTTCCTTGTGTGAAAAGATCTCTTTAAAGTTTACATATTCTTCTGTCAGACAGAAAATGCTGGGAGAAAAGATTTCACCCTTGGGGTGGAAAATGGCCAAAAAAAAAAGACTAGAGTGAGAGAAAGGAAGGAAGGAGACCACGATGAGAGAAAGAAGGACACAGAGAGTTTCCCCTTCTCTCTCCAGAGGGGGTTCAGGGGCCTGTGGAAGAGCAGCTTCAGGTCCTTTGTGGGTTCTCAGGAATTGTCTAAATTATCAGAAAAGGAAAAGCTGCTCTATGGCGGCTCTGCCAGGAGCTGGGCAGGGGAAGAGAGCCGGGATCTCTCAGCAAGCACCTTGGGACCTCCTGGGTCTTCTGAGTCCTGCAGGGAAAAGCTTCCACCAGTTAGTGAGGGGGTCAGTGAAGACCAGGAGCAGCCTGAAACCTCCACAAGGGGGCGTATGTGTCCAGTCTCTTTGCCAACCTCCCCCGGGCATGTGCCCCTTGTCTGTGGGAGCTTCAGGAGAGGGGGAGGGTCAGCAGCTCCCTCAGGAGTCCCTCGGGCACAGACTGGGCGGGCCTGGCAGACCTTCCAGATCGTTCCCCCCAGCCTGTGACCAGTGAGAACGTGTTTCACAGGGGACTGAGAGCGTTTCTCCCCAGGTGTGCAGCCTGATGGAGACCAAAGATCCGTTTACAGGACTTGCCTCTGGGATTAAGAGTTGGTTCGAGGCGGGTCTGAAACCAGCCACAAGGAGAAAGGAGGCTCCCGGTTCCTCTGCGGGGCTTGTCCCTATGAGCTCCATGAAGAGATATAAGAATCAGGGAGCTGGGGGATTAAAGAAGCCACAGTCACGGGGGGAGGGGGCAGGAGCTTCAGCAGCTGAACCTGCAAACCTGTTCCCCTTGGCCTGGGGCAAATTTCCCTTCCTGTGTCCTTCACAAATATGGTGGAAACCTCTGGGCTCGTTGGCAGTTGTAGTAGCTGTAGAATTTCTCCTGCAGATTTAATGGGAGAGCTCTTTGCTGTCCAAAGTCCCCAAATTCCACCCATTTGGGGCCCAGAACTGGCTTCTGCTGCTTCCTCCTTGTCTCTGGAACAGATTGTTTAATAGTAACATCTCCCTAGGACAGATCAAGGAGGGCCTTGGCCTTGGAGCCCTCACAAAGCTGGTCAGGGACCTCAGAGCAATGGCCAAGTTTCTCCTCAGTCTGGGAGAGATTTTCATTGGCGGCTCTGCTCTGAGTGTCTCTCCCTGAGAGTCTGCAGCTTCTCCCAGGGGGCAGAGATTAGAATCAGGATCCTGAGGAGGAGAAAAAGGCCTGGGAGTCTCAGGATCTGGTCCAGGTGAGGGGGACAGAGTTAAGGAGACATTGCCAGAGACAAGGTCCTGTCTTTGGGAAGGAGGTGGTTCTGAAGGGATTCACAGGGATTTTTTTGTCCTTAGAGGAGTAGGAAGAAGGGAGTTATTTAAAAGGTTAGTATCTAATTTTGATTTCTCTCCAGCAAACTGAAGCAGCTTCCTGCAGCGCTGTTAGATTTAAGGATTTTTTTTAGTTTTGAGATCTTTTAGGCTGAATTTGTTTCTGTTTAAGAACCAGCCAGAGGGAGAATCCTTAGGAATAGAGACAGAGGTAGATTGTCTCATTTTTGCCTCAGGTCTCAGGTTGTCTGGATTCTATAGCACTTAGTCCTCCTATACATCCCTGGGGAGGAAGGGAGGTGACAGAAGTTCCTGATTAAGGGTACTTCTGTTAAAAAAAAAAATTAAAAAAAAAAAACTCACAGGGATCCTAAGTCCAATTTTCCTTAGTCAAGGAAGTCTTATTGAACATAGAGCTCCCTAAACCCCAAATCTTCCCAGGTATTCGGGTCTCTCAGCTATACAATAAACAACAGAAAGAGAAGACTTTTCTGGGCCAAAAATTTCAGCGATCCCTGTACGGGCCACCAAATGTGGAGGGGTGAGAAATGAGTGTTGAGAGATGCCCTGGCCAGGTGGCATTTTTGCAAAAGCATTCACAGAATTTGCAAAAGAATGAATATAAGCAGGAGTTGTGGTGGGAAAAAATGGGTTTATTACACTGAGAAAACAACTTTGTCAGCAGGCTAAATCCTGTTAGGACTTTTTGCAGAGGGTTGGGCACACGGCCTTTGATTACATTGGGATTTGGGGCCCAAATCCAGGGGGGCTAAACTCTAGATGAATTTGAGGGACTAATTTTCAACTCAATAAAGGGTGTTGATTATACACCAGGCCAAGATCTCCAATTGATTTGTGGGTGAAGATGGTATGGGAGTTTTTCTTATACACCGAAAGGTGAGGCCCCTCCCAATAGGCAGGAGGAGGTCGGATTCTAACCCAGGTTCACCTTTCCCCCAAAGATCACAGTTTCCGTCAATTGAATCATAAAAAATTAGTTTTATTAGGTTAATATTATTAAGATGGGGGAGGTCATTCTGATTCTGAGCAGACTTCAAAACTATGAGGAGGGCAGAATGTTCAGCTTCTTGCTGCCCATCTCTTATTCCCCTTCTTAGTAGAAATTGATATCTTTCTTTGAAAAGAGAGGGCAGAGGAGACTCCAGAGAGATTTTTATAGCCCCCAGCATGAATGGATAAAATAAAAGTAGATAAAAATCTGATTTAAATGCAGGGTCAGAGAAAATGGATCCAGAGTATGAAATTTTTTCCTGAGGCAATTAGGATTAAGTAACTTGCCCAGGGTCACACAACTAGAAAATATTAAGTGTTTGAGTCTGGATTTGCACTCAGTTTCTCCTGGCTCCAGGAAACTGCACCCGTGCTATCTGGCTGCTGGGAGAATGTGAATTTTAAGCTGGGTCCATTAGCCTGTTACCTGATCTTCTTGTGCTCTTGGTCCCAAGAGTCATTGACTGCTGTGGAATATTGAGCCAGGGAGAAAGGACAGAAAGAATCTCTGCCAGAAGTTTCTACTTTCTCTTTGTTTCTTGCTCAGTTGGGAGTCAGATGGAATAGGAATGGGAGAGTGCCTCAGGCCCAGGGCATTGTGGGGTGACGCAGTCTGAGCCAGTGGTTCTTCCTTTGATGATTCTGCTCATGGCTGAAGAGGAACAAGAGTCCCCAGAGCACCGAACTCTCAGACCTGGGCCTTTCCCCTGAGCCCGAATCCCTTTTATCTCGTCAACCCCAGAGACCCTGCCCCTGAGCAGGCCCCAAGCAGCTGTGGCAGCAGAGGAAGGAGGGGAGGCAGCTGGGCCTCCCTGAGCAGCCAGCCCAGGCCTGGGGAGGTTTTTGTTCAGGGCTGTAACACTGTGGGAGGATCATAAGCTCCTTGAGTACAGTAATAGGCTGCCCCATCTTCAGCCTCCACACTGCTAATCGTGAGGGTGAAATCCTTCTCAGCACCACTGCCACTGAAGCGGGCGGGGACTCCTGAGACCAGGTTGGAAACCCTGTAAATAAGTTGCCGAGGAGACTGTCCAGGTCTATGTTGGAACCAGCTTAGGTAAGTGTTTCCATTCCCATGTACGACACTCTGACTGGCCTTGCAGCTGATGGTGACTCTCTCTCCTGGGCTCACAGACACTGAGGCTGGAGACTGGGTCAGCACAATTGCTCCCCTGGAAACTAAGAGCAGAAATTAATGAACAACCAACAAGAAATAAACAGAGCCGAGTTTCCTTTCATTCTGATTCTTGGCCCAAAGACTCCCTGGCTCTGAAAATCCCCCTGACCTCACAGAAATCCTCATTCCCCCTTGGACTGTACTGGCTCCTGTCCCCAGAGATTCTGAGCTTCCTGGAATTCTCTCATCTCATGTCACGTTGCCCGTCTGCGTGTTTTGTTGTCTCAAGTTCTCACCTGGGACCCAAAGCATCAGGAGCCCACAGAGAAGCTGGGACAGAGACTCCATTTTGCAGTGACTTCTCCTCTGTGGCTGCTCTGCCCCCAGGCCCAGTTTATCCCCCTGTGTCTGCAGGCCCTCCCCTTGGGGATCTCTTTATGCAAAACAGCTGGGAGGTGTGGAGGTTCTGGGAGCAGAAGTGGCTGACTCCAGCTCAGGGAAGAACCTGAGGCCTTAACACCTTCAATATGTCCCTGATTCATGGACCTTGTGTGATAAGTGCTCCCACAGATCCTACTTATCCTTTTTGGTTTGTTTTGTTTTGTTTTAATCTGTTTTATTAATTCATGTGTTTGCTAGCAGTAAGTAAAGAGTTCAGTTTGTGGCTAGGAACATTCACCTTCCTGAGATCAAGAGAGATCAGAGTGCCAGAGAGAGAAGGAAGAAGATCCCTCAGCAAAAAGACATTCAGAGGCCTTACAGGCCACATCGGGGGATAGCCAGGGTTCTGCTGTCGTGGTGGAGTGTGGGGGAGCAAGCCCCAATCTCCTGTTGGAGGGCGGGGCACTGGGGGCAGCTCATCCCCTGCAGGCAGTCCCTCCTCCAGTGCCCCTCCTGGTTACACTCAGGGCAAGGGCAGGGACAGGGAGTTTCCTTGGCCTTCTGGCCCTGTCCATGAGACCTGAAGCAGGAACCCCTGGATTTCCCAGAAATGTCAGCAGCCACGAGCAGGCACTGTTCCCCATGTCTCCCTGTAAGGAGGCTGTCCCACGCTGCAGTTTGATCCCTCTCATTAAAAACTCCCACAGCTGTTTCCAGCAGAGAGGTGGGAGTTTGGGGGCCCAGAACTGTCTTCTGCAGCTTCCTCCTTGTCTCTGGGGCAGATTGTTTAATAGTAACATCTTCCCAGGACAGATCAAGGAGGGCCTTTGCCTTGGAGTCCTCACAAAGCTGGGCAGGGACCTCGGAGCAATGGCCAAGTTCCTCCTTAGTCTGGGAGAGATTTTCATTGAAGAGGCGGCTCTGCTCTGAGTGTCTCTCCCTGCGAGATAAATAACTCTCAGGGGGCAGAGGTTAGAATCAGGATCCTGAGGAGGAGAAAAAGCCCTGGGAGTCTCAGGATCTGGTCCAGGGGAGGGGGACAGAGTTAAGGAGACATTGCCAGACACAAGGACCTGTCTTGGCAAGGAGGTGGTTCTGAAGGGATTCACAGGGATTTTGTGTCCTAGAGGAGTAGGAAGGAGGGAGTTATTTAAAAGGGCAGTATCTAATTTCGATTTCACTCCAGCAAATCGAAGTAATATCCTGTAGCGTTGTTTTGATTTAAGGATTTTTTTTTAAGTTTTGAGATCTTTTAGGCTGAATTTATTGTCTCTCTTAAAGAAACAGCTTAAGGGAGAATCCTTAGGAATAGACACAGTTTACTTCATTCCCCCTTCAATGTGTCCCATTTTTTGCCAGGAGCCTCAGCTTTTCGGGATTCTATAGAGCCCCATCCCCTTATCCTGGGGAGGGAAAGAGGTGACAGAAGTTTCCTGATTAAGATTCCTTCTGCTAAAAATAAATAAATGAGTAAATAAATAAACCCAGGAATTCCAAGTCCAATCATCCCCAGTCAAGGAAGTCTGCCTGAGCATAGAGCTCCCTACAGCCCAAATCTTCCCGGGTGTTTGGGTCTCCCAGGTATAGGATAGACAATAGCAAGAGAAGGCTTTCTTGGGCCCAAAATTTCAGGGATCCCTGTATGGGCCACCAAATGTGTAGAAGTGGGCAATGAGGGTTGAGAGATTCCCTGGCCAGGTGCCAGCTTTACTAAAGAATGAATACAGCGAGGTTTGTGGCAAAAAAAAAAAAAAAAAATTAAAATGGGTTTATTACACTGAGAAAACAGCTTTCTCTGCAAGCAAAATCCTGTTAGGACTTTTTGCAGAAGGTTGGGCAATGGCCTTTGATTATTTGGGATTTGGGGACCAAAGCCAGGAGATCAATCTCCACATGAATTTGAGGGACTAATTTTCAACTGAATAAAGGGTGGTGACTATGCCCCAGGCCAAGATCTCCAACTGAAATGTGGTTGGAGATGCTATGGGGTGGGGCCCCTCCCAAGGGGCTGTAGGAGTTGAGATTCTAACCCAGGTTGACCCTTTCCCCAAAGATAACAGTTTCTATGAATTGGACTATAAAAAAGTAGTTTTATTAGATTAAAATTAAGATGGGGGAGGTGGTTATAATTCTGAGCAGTTTCCAAAACTATGAAGAGAGCAGAATGTTTGGCTTCTTGGCGCCGTCTCTTATTCCCCTTCTTTGTAGGATTGAAGTCTTCCTTTGACAAGAGTGGACAGAGGAGAGTCCAGAGATATTTTTAGGGCCCCGGCATGAACGGATAAAAAAAAAAAAGAAAAGAAAACATAGAATTTCCAAGTCCAGTCTTCTCCAGTCAAGGAAGTCTGCTTGAGCCTAGAGCTCCTGACAGCCCAAATGTTCCTGGGTAGTTGGTCTCCCAGGTATAGAATAGACAACAGCAAGAGAAGGCTTACCTTGGCCAACAATTTCGGGGATCCCTGTACGGCCACCAAATGTCGAGGTGTCCGAAATGAGGGTTGAGAGATCTCCTGGTCAGGTGGCAGCTTTGCAAAAAATTTTACAGAATTTGCAAAAGAATGAATACAGGTGGGATTTGTGGCCAAAAAATGGGTTTATTACACTGAGAAAACAACTTTCTCTGCAAGCAAAATCCTGTTAGGACTTTTTTGCAGAGAGTTGGACACAGGGCCTTTGATGATATTGGGCTTTGGGGCCCAAAGCCAGGGGGCCAATCTCCAGATGAATTTTCAACTCAATAAAGGGTGGTGATTATGCCCCAGGCCGAGATCTCCCATTAATTCAATTTGGGGGAGATGCTATGGGAGTTTCCCCTATAAACAGGACAGTGGGGCCCCTCCCAAGAGGCAGGAAGGGTTGGGATTCTAAACAAGGTTCACCCTTCCCCCAAAGATCACAATTTCCATCAATTGGTTTATAAAAAATTAGTTTTATTAGATTAATATTATTAAGATGGGGGAGGTCTTTATGATTCTGAGCAGTCTCTAAAACTATGAGGAGAGCAGAATGTCTGGCTTCTTGGCGCCTATATCTTATTCCCCTTCTTTGTAGGAATTGAAGTCTTCCTTTGAAAAGAGTGGACAGAGGAAACTCCAGAGAGATCTTTGTAGCCCCTGGGCATGAATGGTAAAATAAAAGTAGATAAAAATCTGATTCAAATGCATGGTCAGAGAAAATGGATCCAGAGTGAATTTTTTTTTTTCTGAGGCAATTAGGGTTAAGTAACTTGCCCAGGATCACACAACTGGAAAATATGAAGTGTCTGAGTCTGGATTTGGTCCTCCTGACTCCAGGGCAGCTGCCCCGTGCCATCTGGCTGCTGGGAGAGTGTGAATTTTAAACTGCGTCCATGATGGATTTCATTACCTGTTGCCTGATCTTCTTGTGCTCTTGGTTCCAAGAGTCATTGATTGTTGTGGAATATTGAGCCAGGGAGAAAGGACAGAAAGAATCTCTGGCCAGAAGTTTCTACTTTCTCTTTGTTTCTTGTGCTGAGGGAAATCAGATGGAATAGGAATGGGAGAGTGCCTCAGGCCCAGGGCATTGTGGGGTGACCCCAGTCTGAGCCAGTGGTTCTCTCTTTGATGATTCTGCTCATGGCTGAAGAGGAACAAGAGTCCCCAGAGCCCCGAGCTCTCAGACCGTGGCCTTTCCCCTGAGCCCGAGTCCCTTTTGTCTCATCAGCCCCAGAGACCCTGCCCCTGAGCAGGCCCCCAGCAGCTGCTGCAGCAGAGGAAGGAGGGGAGGCAGCTGGGCCTCCCTGAGCAGCCAGCCCAGGCCTGGGGAGGTTTTTGTTCAGGGCTGTAACACTGGGGGAGGAAAATAAGTTCCTTGAGCACAATAATAGACTGCCCCATCTTCAGCCTCCACACTGCTGATTGTGAGGGTGAAATCCTTCTCAGCACCACTGCCACTGAAGCGGGCGGGGACTCCGGAGTGCAGGTTGGAAACCTCGTAAATGAGTCGCCAAGGAGACTGTCCCGGTTTCTGTTGGAGCCAGTGTAGGTAAGTCTTTCCATCACTGGCTATGACACTCTGACTGGCCTTGCAGCTGATGGTGACTCTCTCTCCTGGCTTCACAGACACCGAGGCTGGAGACTGGGTCAGCACAATTTCTCCCCTGGAAACTAAGAGCAGAAATTAGTGATAAACTGACAAGAAATAAACAGAGCAGAGTTTCCTTTCATTCTGATTCTTGCCCCACAGACTCCCTGGCTCTGAACATCCCCTGATCTCACAGAAATCCGCATTCCCCCTTGGACTGTACTGGCTCCTGTCCCCAGAGATTCTGAGCTTCCTTGATTTCTCTCATCTCATGTCACATTGCCCATCTGCATGTTTTATTGTCTCAAGTTCCCACCTGGGACCCAAAGCATCAGGAGCCCACAGAGAAGCTGAGACAGAGACTCCATTTTGCAGTGATTCCTCCCCTGTGGCTGCTCTGCCCCCAGGTCCAGTTTATCTTCCTGTGTCTGCAGGCCCTCCCCGTGGGGATCTCTTTATGCAAAGCATCTGGGAGGTGTGGGGGTTGTGGGAGCAGAAGTGACTGCCTCCAGCTCAGGGGAAAAATCTGAGACCTTCAGACCTTGAATATGTCCCTGACTTTTGGAGCCTTGTGTGATATGTGCTCCCACAAAGCCTACTTGCCCTTAGATTTAAAAAAAAAAAAATTTTGTTTTAATCAATTTTATTTTTTTATGAGACTGCTAGCACTATGTAATGTGTTCAGTCTTTGGCTAGGAACTTTCATCTTCTTGAGATCAAATTTTGTCTTGGTTACTGAATTGTGTGAGTTTAAGCAAGCACTTAACTTTGTTTGCCTCAGTTTCCTTATTTGTAAAATAAGCTGGAAGATGAAATAGCAAATCCCTCTAGTATCTTCTTAAAGAAACCCCAAATTGTGTTAAAAAGTGCCAAAAATAATTGAAATGAGAACAAAAATGGCTCCAAAAGCAAGAGGGCTTGCACAAGAGTCAATAATGTGTTGTTCAGAGGTCATAGCCTAAAGGCATAAAACATAGGGCAGATACAGATATCCTGCACTTTATCCCAATCCATGACCTGCTGTCCCACTAAGTAAGGATGTTTTGGGCACTTGGAATGGAGCCTCCTAAAATGGAAAGCAAGCCAGCCTTTTATTCCTTGGCATAGTTTAGGGGAACCAGCTTTCTATCCCTCCCCCACTTACCTGAAAAGATCGATGGAATAATATGTTATCATTAAAATTTTTTTTTCTTCTTAATTTTTTTATTTTTTATTTATTTTAAACCTAAATACTAATTCTTTATAATAAATCCTCCACATTGTGTTCAGAGCTGCCCATCTTTGCTTTGCTTCCTTGTGGGTTTCTCTTGTTCTCTGCATGAACTTTTTACATTATTTTCCCCTGATTCCTCCCCAGGGACTCTATCCTTCTGTAAGTGCCCACAGCCAGCAGTATCCCCATCCCACTGCCTCTGCCCTCACCAGGCATATGCTGGTTTCCCCTTGGGCGGGGCTCCCTTTCAGCAGCACAGCTGGCCCCAGCACCCTCATAAACAGGGGTTCCCTCAGTCTTCCCCAACCTCACTCTCCCCACACTGTCTGGGAAATGCAGCTTCCTGTGGCTCAGCCAAGGCTACCTCCTGGCCCAGCTACCACAGGGCTCACTGCTTGCTGTTTCAGCAGAGCTTCCCTGGAGCCGTTTCCCTTTCACACTGACCAACCCTTCATGTGAGGTCCGCCGTTGGTATCTTCTCTGGTCATTCCAGGAGGACCAGCTCTGCCCCCACTTGTGTTCATTTTTTGTCACTGGATATTTTTCCTGAGGTGCCATTTTATTTTTTTAATAGAGCTTGGAATTTTCTAAACTACTCTGTCATCTTCCCAGAATCCTCTTTGTCTTTTTTTTTTCAAATGCTTCTATGCAATGGTGGCAAATTCTATCTCAAGCATTGACTTCTGTCAGAAATCTAGAATCTACCAAAGAAGAACTTGAATTCGTCTGTCATTAAGAATCCTCCTTGTGTGATAAAGAGGGAGAGATCAACTGGCCTCCTATCACTTCCCTCAAGTCTCTTATTCCATCCTCTGAAAGAGCTCTCTCAGTGACTGTATTTGATCGCCTATACAACTGTGCTGGGCAGGAGAAAACAAGGTGGGAGGAGAAGAGAAAGAGAAGACAGAGGTCATGGGGGAAGGGGAAGCTGGGGAGAAGTGAAAATATAGGAGGGAGCAACATTAAAGGGAGAGGATCTGGAAAGTCCCCTCTTGGAGCTGTGGCAGATGGGCTGGGAACTGAGAGAAGACTTTGGGTGAAGGATTCTGGACTAGAGTTTTGTTGTGTGTTTTTTTTTTTTTTTTTTTTTTTTGATGATTAATACTCAGTAAGGCTCTTCATGACTCTATTTTGAATTTCTAGGAAAGTTCCTGGACTAGTTCGCCATTTACTTCTTCTGCTCTTTTACCAATGAAGAACTGGAGCAAATAGGGCTCTGGGCCTTGCTGTGGGTCATCCAGCTAGTAAGTGTCTGAGGCCAGATCTCAACTCTGGAAGAGGAAGGTTTCTGACTCCAAACCTGGAATGTGAACTCAGGAAGAAGCATCCTGTGGACTCCAGGCCTGGCACTCTATTACGTCATAGAAGTCCCTGAAAAGAGTGGAAAGAAAGTATTTTACTCGCCCAGAATCCTTTGCCACCTTTTGTTTTTAAGAAGCATTTAGAGCAGGAGAAAGGTGAAGATTTTTACACGGGCCCATTGTTTTCTTCTATTACCTCTACCCAGAGAAGGAAAAGCAGAGACATTTATTGTCTAACAAAAGAGTGAATCTTAAGTAAGTTGTTGTCAACTATATAAAATTGAAACATCCAAAGCAGTGGAACATTGGCTGGGCTAATCTTTATACTCCAGAGAGAGGCAGTTTGAAGAGCTCAAGATTTCTCTGGTTTAAGAGAACCTGCCATTGACAAAAAGAGAAAGATCTAGAAGTGACACTCTGAGTGGCGGGTTGTGAAGAAGAAAAACAAGTTGGATGAAGCTTTAGAGCAAGGACAAGTAGAATTTCTCCAAAACAAACCTTTGGTTTGTCTTTGTCAGGATCCCCAGGCCCCAACCACCTTCTTATTTTCATTCCTCTCTTTTTCTCTTTTTCCTTGTAGGAGACACCATGTTTTCTAGAGCGAAGGCCCAGCAAGCAAACTTTGTCCTGACCTTGGGAGAGCAACAATCCTTTGCCCTCATCCTCTGCATGAATTCTGAAGGAGCTAAATCATAGAACTGATCCTTTCTGAGCTTAAGCAAACACTAGCAGGCCAGGTCATAAAGCCCTGTTAAGAACGAACTTTTTTTTTTTTAAACTAGGCAACCCTGTCTCACATTTGCTGGTATGTCCCACCACTGTTTCTTTCATGTCCCGATACTCCACTTGCTCCTCTGTTCTGTGGGTAAAAATCAGCTGTTCATTGGCCCTCACTTAGGATCATGGTTCCAGTGAAGCCAGCTGTGCATGTGGCAGTGAGGGCAGAGTTATATTCTCCTTGGGATGTTCATATTTATCATCCTCTACAGAGACCAGCTGATTGTCATATAATAAATCAATTAGCCAATATTGGTATGGTGTAGAGTTTGTCCTTCCATGGAACTACCCTCAAGCCACTAAACAGGTGGATAGTCAGAATCCCTGTGCAGGATTCCTACTGGCTCCAGTGCACATCCCTCCCCGCTAGAAGGTGCTCTACCTATAAATGTATAATCTACACTTTTCTGATTTTTAAGTTTCCAAGTTGAGGTTTAAAACTGTGGCCTGAATCTCACTCAAAATTATCCAAAAAATGCAAATCTTATTTGTCTATTTTTATTCACCACCTCCCTATGAATATATATATTCATATAATTCAGAATATAAAAATCTGATTTAAATACATGGTTACAGAAAATGGATCCAGAGGGAATTTTTTTTTCTGAGGCAATTAGGGTTAAGTGACTTGCCCAGGGTTACACAACTAGAAAATATGAAGTGTCTAAGTCTGGATTTGCACTCAGGTCCTCCTGACTCCAGGGCAGCTGCCCCGTACATCTGCCTCCAGGGAAGAACCCTCGTGGTTTGAGACCCAATGAAATCTGGCAAATGGATGTGACCCATTATAAATCTTTCGATCGTCTGTCTTTTATCCATGTTGTGGTAGACACCTTTTCAGGATTCACTTTTGCCATACCAGCAGCAAAAGAGACAGCCCAAATGGTCACTGAATTCCTCACACAAGCATTTGCCATTATGGGTGTGCCACAAGAAATAAAAACAGACAATGGTCCTGCATACACCTCCAAACATTTTAAACACTTGTGTGCACAGTATAAGATTTTACACACCACTGGCATACCCTTTAATCCTCAAGGACAGGCAATAGTAGAGAGGAGAAACAGAGACATTAAGACGTTGCTCCAAAAACAAAAGAAAGGGGAAGCCACAGGTAACCCTAGAGAGCTTCTAAATCTAGCCCTTTATACTATTAACTTCTTGATTTTTGACAAAGATGCACTGGCTCCGGCAGACAGGTTTTATAACCCACCGGAAGGGCAATGTCCAGTGTGAGCAGCTCCACTATCTTTAATTAATCTTCAGATGATGTGGAAAGACCCAGAAAGTGAATGGAAGGGACCAGATAGGCTAACTGCTTGGGGGAGAGGGTTTGCTTGTATCTCTACAGGTGGAGAAGGAATCAGATGAGTGCCAACGAGCCGTATTCGCCTTGTCCATCGCAGAGAGACGGAGCAGACCCTTGAAATGAAGGAGAAAACCCAAGAAATATCAGGTGGTTCTGTTGCTGATTGTGCTCACCATTGAAAGAGTGTGGCAGTTATGGCGTTTGACTCATGGACATAGAAAATCATTGGACTTCAAAACCCTCAGAAATCATTGGATTCTCTGAGACATTCGATTGTTGTAGGACTTTAAATCCCTCAGGAATCATTGGATTCTTTGAGACATAAGACTTTAAATCCCTCAGGAATCAGTGGATTCTCTGAGAAATGATATGACTGTTACAGGACTTCAAAATCTGCTGGAATCACTGGATTCCCTAAGACATAAAAAGACTTTTGCTGGACTTCAAAAACTTGGGGGGATCATTGGATTCCCTGACATGTGAAGCAATGGACAATAGATTGGTTTTAGACTATCTCTTGGCTGCTGAAGAAGGTGCATGTGTGACAACTGTTTACATACCCTCCTTCTAGGACTTCTGGCAATCTTTTACAACACAATGTTGATTCATATTGTTTGTTATACCATTACTTGGGTGTTTAATTCATGTTTGTTACACCACATCAAGTCTGCACTGACTGTGGGGAGAGTCATCACTAATAGCCTCTGCGTTGTTGCTATGTGCTTGTGTAATACTTCCCATGCTGATGGGTTTGTGCATAATAAGACCCTTGAGCCCAGAAACCTGCTAGCAACCCCCACTCTCCTTTGGTGCTTTTCATCTCCCTTCCTGAGATGTGAGGGAGGGCGTGATTATCTCCTTTTTGGTGCTTTCACCTCTTTTCCTGAGAAGTCAGGGGGGTCGTGATCACCTCCTTTTTGGTGCTTTCACCTCTTTTCCTGAGAAGTCAGGGAGGGTGTGATCACCTCCCCTTGGGGGCTCTGACCTCCCTGAGGAGTCAGGGATGGCATGATCACCTGTGTTCTAAAACGGGAGATATAATGGGCTGAGGTCCCAAGCACGTGAGGCTAAATAGTAATTGGACCATACTCTATTAATATATCAGCTTGGAGAAAGAATGCCCCCCCCCACTCTTTGTGCAAGTCCTGATGTGTGGCATAGGAAATGACGATTTTGGTGGGTGGAGGCAGAGGAGTGGAAAAGGAAGGGGAAGGAGAGACTGCAAGCATTTTGCGCTTGCGATTGCGATTGAGACGGCCTTTCAGCTCAGATCCCTCTCTGTTAGCTGGCTTCCTGTCGCAGCTGCCCGTATTGCTATCTCAATCCTTCTTGCCCATATTGCTATCGCAATCTTTTTTCACCTCTTCACTTCATTAAAGATTGAAGGTTTTTCCCTTAATCTGAATTCCTGACTCCGGCTGATTTTAAATCCGCGGTCATTACAGTCTGGTATAATGTTCTCCTCTAAAGTATAATCTTCTCTGAGAGAAGGTTTCTTGGGGGGCTTCTGGAAGCACTCTTCTTTTCAGTTCAGTAAAATAAGCACCTCAAATGCTGCCAGGGATTAAAGTCCAGAACCTTTATTTTCTCCGTCCAAGTCTTGTCCTTCCTTGGGCCCGGTTAGCTTTTTTTCAGGCCTCTCTCTCTCTTTGGCTCCAAGAGCTCCTGCCACTAAATCTCTGCCTCTGCCAGCTTCATCCTACAGCCAGCACAAAGGTGGAAGATGGAATGAATCTGTCTCTGCCACTGAGAGTGGGTTTGTTTCTTAGTGGGCTTGTCCTTTAGTGGCGTCCTCCTTATATATGCTCTCTTAAAGGTGTGAATCTTGTGGAACTCTGATAAGTACTAAGTTCACTGGTGAACTGTTAAATACTCTGCTAAATTAGATAATTGTTGTCTCTATCAATTCCAGTGACTTAGCACCTTGTAAGAATCCTAACATCTCCCACTTTCTTTTGATTTTAGAACATAGGAGGTCATGACCTTCCTGACTTCTCAAGGAGGTGAAAACCCCAAAAAAGAAGGTGATCACACCTTCCCTGATTGCTCAAAAAGGAGTGAAAATACCATAAAAAGAAGGTGGTCAGAACCTCCCTGACATCTCAGGAAGGGAGATGAAAATACCAGAGCAAATGGGAAATCAAATCAGATTAGTGAGTCTGAAGGTGCTCACTTTTAAAACAGGTATACATAAATCCATCAATATGGGAGGCATTACACATAATTACATAAGCACATAGCAAAATAACACAGTCTAGAAGTGATGTAACAAATAACATGAATCAACAGGAGGAATTATACATGTCCATAAGTCCTAGAAATAGTCCAAAAGGAATCTGTTGTCCATTAGTTCATGTGCCAGGAATCCAATAACTCCTGCAAGCTTTGAAGTCCTGCAATAGTTTCATCTGGTGTTAGGGAATCCAATGATTCCTGCTGGTTTTCAGGTCCTGAAACAGTCTCTGATGTGATATATCAGCCAAAAACTAATCAGATGGCCCAAAAGGATTACATGATCAACGGACAGAAAAGCAATCAGATAGCAGAAAGGGATTACAATTGGGGAGAATACAGGCTTTTTAAACCAACAGGCCTGTGCAAACAGCTCCAATGCCAGATTATGAGGAGAGATTTAGGAAGTGGTAAATAGAAGGGAGTAGATAGGTTAACTGCCTAGGACAGAGGGTTTGCTTGCATTCCTACAGATGGAGAAGGAAACAGATGGGTGGCAATGAGCACCTGGAGAGAAACAGGAAAGGAGAAAAGCCTCAAAACAAAGGAGAAGATCTGGGCCCTGCCTCTCACTTCCCTGGGTCAATCTACATTGAGGCTCAGTGGAAGCCCTTGTGGCATTTTGGACATGGGGTTTTGGGTTTTCTCTCACCCTGTCCTCTCACTCTATCTCTATCTACACTGGGCTCTTAGATGTCCTATTTTTCCACATTGAAAACAATGACGAGTCTCTCTAGAAGTCCCGTGCCAAGAGGAACCCTGTCTTCCCTTGTTCATCATAGTCTGGGTATAATAAGCACTAGTGCCCACTGTGGCACAGCATCTTATGATTCCCTCTAAAGGAGTATCTTTGTGTAGTCCCCATATAATTCTTTTGCAAACCTCATTGGCATTTTCCTTAGCCAGCTGTCTTACCATAATTTTTGTAGCTGCATTTTCTCCAATGATTCTTGTGACAGCTGTTTGAAAACATCCCACAAAATCTGCAAAGGGTTCATTGGGACCTTGTTCTATTGTGAAGTATTTACCTCCATCTTTCTCTGGGAGAGTACCCCAAGCTTTTATAGCAGCAGTAGCAATCTGTTCATAAGCTGTTGTAGGGTAATTCATCTGTTCTCAATTCTCTCCATACTGATCTTCACTGGCTAGTTGGTCAATTAAGATGGAGGTGTGAAAAATGAGGGCTTAGAGATCCTGAGGAGGAGAAAAAGGCTTGGGAGTCTCAGGATCTGGTCCAGGTGAGGGGGACAGAATTAAGGAGACATTGCCAGAGACAAGGTCCTGTCTTTGGGAAGGAGGTGGTTCTGAAAGGATTCACAGGGATTTTTTGTCCTTAGAGGAGTATGAAGAAGGGAGTTATTTAAAAGGTTAGTATCTAATTTTGATTTCCCTCCAGCAAACTGAAGCAGCTTCCTGCAGTGCTGTTGGATTTAAGGATTTTTTTTAGTTTTGAAGTCTTTTAGGTTGAATTTGTTTCTGTTTAAGAACCAGCCGGAGGGAGAATCCTTAGGAATAGAGACAGAGGTAGATTATCTCATTTTTTGCCTCAGGTCTTAAGTTGTCTGGATTCTATAGCACTTAGTCCTCCTATACATCCCTGGGGAGGGAGGGAGGTGACAGAAGTTCCTGATTAAGGGTACTTCTGTTAAAAAACAAAAACAAAAACAAAAAAAACTCACAGGGATGCTAAGTCCAATTTTCTTTTGTCAAGGAAGTCTCATTGAACATAGAGCTCCCTAAAGCCCAAATCTTCCCAGGTATTTGGGTCTCTCAGCTATAGAATAGACAAGAGTAAGAGAAGACTTTCCCTGGGCAAACGTGTCAGGGATCCCAGTACGGGCCACCAAATGTGGAGGGGTGAGAAATGAGTGTTGAGAGATGCCCTGGCCAGGTGGCATCTTTGCAAGACAATTCACAGAATTTTCAAAAGAATGAATACAGGCAGGAGTTATGGCAAAAAAAATGGGTTTATTACACTGAGAAAACAACTTTGTCAGGAGGCAGAGGGTTGGGCATCCAGCCTTTGATTACATTGGGGTTTGGGGCCCAAATCCAGGGGAGCCAAACTCTAGATGAATTTGAGGAACTTATTTTCAACTCAATAAAGGGTGTTGATTATACCCCAGGCCAAAATCTCCAATTGAATTGTGGGTAAAGATGGTATGGGAGTTTTCCCTATAAACAGAAGGGTGGGCCCCTCCCAATAGGCAGGAGGAGGTGGGATTCTAACCCAGTTTCACCCTTCTCCCAAAGATCACAGGTTCTGTCAATTGAATCATAAAAAAATTAGTTTTATTTGGTTAATATTATTAAGATGGGGGAGGTTGTTCTGATTCTGAGGAGACTCCAAAACTATGAGGAGAGCAGAATGTTCAGCTTCTTGGCGCCCATCTCTTATTCCCCTTCTTTGTAGGAATTTAAGTCTTCCTTTGCAAAGAGTGGACAGAGGAGACTCCAGAGAGATCTTTATAGCCCCCAGCATGAATGGATAAAATAAAAGTAGATAAAAATCTGATTTAAATGCAGGGTCAGAGAAAATGGATCCAGAGTATGAATTTTTTTCCTGAGGGAATTATGGTTAAGTAACTTGCCCAAGGTCACATAAGTAGAAAGTATTAAGTGTCTGAGTCTGGATTTGCACTCAGGTTCTCCTGACTCCAGGGAAGCTGCCCCGTGCCGTCTGGCTGCTGGGAGAATGTGAATTTTAAGCTGGGGCCATTAGCCTGTTACCTGATCTTCTAGTGCTCTTGGTCCCAAGAGTCATTGACTGCTGTGGAATATTGAGCCAGAGAGAAAGGACAGAAAGAATCTCTGACCAGAAGTTTCTATTTTCTCTTTGGTTCTTGCTCAGTTGGGAGTCAGATGGAATAGGAATGGGAGAGTGCCTCAGGGCCAAGGAAATTGTGGGGTGACCCAGTCTGAGCCAGTGGTTCTTTCTTTGATGATTCTGCTCATGGGTGAAGAGGAACAAGAGTCCCCAGAGCCCCGAGCTCTCAGACCGGGACCTTTCCCCTGAGCCCCGAGTCCCTTTTATCTCATCAGCCCCAGAGACCCTGCCCCTGAGCAGGTCCCCAGCAGCTGCTGCAGCAGAGGAAGGAGAGGAGGCAGCTGGGCCTCCCTGAGCAGCCAGCCCAGGCCTGGGGAGGTTTTTGTTCAGGGCTGTAACGCTGTGGGAGGATAAAAAGAATACTGAGCACAGTAATAGACTGCCCCATCTTCAGCCTCCACACTGCTGATTGTGAGGGTGAAATCCTTCTCAGCACCACTGCCACTGAAGCGGGCGGGGACTCCGGAGTCCAGGTTGGAAACCCTGTAAATGAGTCGCCGAGGAGACTGTCCGGGTCTATGTTGGAACCAGTGTAGGTAAGTCTTTCCATCAGTGTGTACAACACTCTGACTGGCCTTGCAGCTGATGGTGACTCTCTCTCCTGGGCTCACAGACACTGAGGCTGGAGACTGAGTCAGCACAACTTCTCCCCTGGAAACTAAGAGCAGAAATTAATGACCAACCAACAAGAAATAAACAGGGGAGAGTTTCCTTTCATTCTGATTCTTGGCCCAGAGACCCCCTGGCTCTGAACATCCCCCTGATCTCCCAGAAATCCTCATTCCCCCTTGGACTGTACTGGCTCCTGTCTCCAAGATTCTGAGCTTCCTGGAATTCTCTCATCTCATGTCACGTTGCCCGTCTGCATGTTTTGTTGTCTCATGTTCTCACCTGGGACCCAAAGCATCAAGAGCCCACAGAGAAGCTGGGACAGAGACTCCATCTTGTAGTGACTCCTTCCCTGTGGCTGCTCTGCCCCCAGGCCCAGTTTATCCCCCTGTGTCTGCAGCCCCTCCCCTTGGGGATCTCTTTATGCAAAGCAGCTGAGAGGTGTGAGGGGGTCTGGGAGTAGAAGTGGCTGCCTCCAGCTCAGGGGAAGAACCTGAGGCCTTAACACCTTCAATATGTCCCTGATTCATGGACCCTTGTGTGATAAGTGCTCCCACAGATCCTACTTATCCTTTTTTGTTTGTTTTGTTTTGTTTTAATCTGTTTTATTAATTCATGTGTTTGCTAGCAGTATGTAAAGAGTTCAGTTTGTGGCTAGGAACATTCACCTTCCTGAGATCAAGAGAGATCAGAGAGCCAGAGAGAGAAGGAAGAAGATCTCTCAGCAAAAAGACATTCAGAGGCCTTACAGGCCACATCGGGGGATAGCCAGGGTTCTGCTGTCGTGGTGGAGCGTGGGGGAGCAAGCCCCAAACTCCTGCTGGAGGTCGCAGCAAGGACAGGGAGTTTCCTTGGCCTTCTGGCCCTGTCCATGACACCTGAAGCAGGAACCCCTGGGTTTCCCAGAAATGTCAGCAGCCACGAGGAGGCACTGTTCCCCATGTCTCCCTGTAAGGCCGCTGTCCCACGCTGCAGTTTGATCCCTCTCATTAAAGACTCTCACATTTGCTTCCAGCAGAGAGGTGGGAGTTTGGGGGCCCAGAACTGGCTTCTGCTGCTTCCTCCTGTCTCTGGGGCAGATTGTTTAATAGTAACAACTCCCCAGGACAGACCAAGGAGGGCCTTGGCCTTGGAGCCCTCACAAAGCTGGGCCGGGACCTCGGAGCAATGGCCAAGTTTCTCCTTAGTCTGGGAGAGATTTTCACTGGAAGAGGCGGCTCTGCTCTGAGGGTCTCTCCCTGAGAGTCTGCAGCTTCTCCCAGGGGGCAGAGGTTAGAATCAGGATCCTGAGGAGGAAAAAAAGCCCTGGGAGTCTCAGGATCTGGTCCAGGTGAGGGGGACAGAGTTAAGGAGACATTGCCAGAGACAAGGTCCTGTCTTTGGGAAGGAGGTGGTTCTGAAGGGATTCACAGGGATTTTGTGTCCTAGAGGAGTAGGAAGGAGGGGGTTATTTAAAAGGGTGGTATTTAATTTTGATTTCCCCCCAGCAAACTGAAGCAGCTTCCTGCAGCGCTGTTTTAATTTAAGGATTGTTTTTAGTTTTTAGATCTTTTAGGCCGAATTTATCTCTGTTTAAGAAAAAGCTTAAGGGAGAATCCTTAGGAATAGACACAGTTTACATCATTCCCCCCTCAATGTGTCCCATTTTTTGCCAGCAGCCTCAGGTTTTTGAGATTCTTTTTTTTTTAATTTTTATTTAATAATTACTTTATATTGACAGAATCCATGCCAGGGTAATTTTTTTACAACATTATCCCTTGCACTCGCTTCTGTTCCGATTTTTCCCCTCCCTCCCTCCACCCCCTCCCCTAGATGGCAAGCAGTCCTATATATGTTGGATATGTTGCAGTATATCCTAGATACAATATATGTTTGCAGAACCGAACAGTTCTCTTGTTGCACAGGGAGAACTGGATTCAGAAGGTATAAATGACCCGGAAGAAAAACAAAAATGCAGATAGTTCACATTCATTTCCCAGTGTTCTTTCTTTGGGTGTAGCTGCTTCTGTCTGTCATTTATCAATTGAAACTCAGTTAGGTCTCTTTGTCAAAGAAATCCACTTCCATCAAAATATGTCCTCATACAATATCATTGTCGAAGTGTATAATGATCTCCTGGTTCTGCTCGTTTCACTTAGCATCAGTTCATGTAAGTCTCGCTAGTCCTCTCTGTATTCATCCTGCTGGTCATTTCTTACAGAACAATAATATTCCATAACATTCATATACCACAATTTACCCAGTCATTCTCCAATTGATGGGCATCCATTCATTTTCCAGTTTCTAGCCACTACAAATAGGGCTGCTACAAACATTTTGGCACATACAGGTCCCTTTCCCTTCTTTAGTATTTCTTTGGGATATAAAGCCAATAGAAACACTGCTGGATCAAAGGGTATGCATAGTATGATAACTTTTGGGGCATAATTCCAGATTGCTCTCCAGAATGGTTGGATCCGTTCACAACTCCACCAACAATGCATCAGTGTCCCAGTTTTCCCGCATCCCCTCCAACATTCGTCATTATTCTTTCCTGTCATCTTAGCCAATCTGACAGGTGTGTAGTGGTATCTCTGAGTTGTCTTAATTTGCATTTCTCTGATCAATAGTGATTTGGAACACTCTTTCATATGAGTGGTAATAGTTTCAATTTCATCCTCTGAAAATTGTCTGTTCATATCCTTTGACCATTTATCAATTGGAGAATGGCTTGATTTCTTATAAATTTGAGTCAGTTCTCTATATATTTTGGAAAGGAGGCCTTTATCAGAACCTTTAACTGTGAAAATGTTTTCCCAGTTTGTTGCTTCCCTTCTAATCTTGTTTGCATTAGTTTTGTTTGTACAAAGGCTTTTTAATTTGATGTAATCAAAATTTTCTATTTTGTGATCAGTAATGGTCTCTAGTTCATCTTTGGTCACAAATTTCTTTCTCCTCCACAAGTCTGAGAGATAAACTATCCTATGTTCCTCTAATTTATTTATAATCTCGTTCTTTATGCCTAGGTCATGGACCCATTTTAATTTTATCTTGGTATATGGTGTTAAGTGTGGGTCCATGCCTAATTTCTGCCATACTAATTTCCAATTATCCCAGCAGTTTTTTATCAAATAATGAATTCTTATCCCAGAAGTTAGGGGCTTTGGGTTTGTCAAACACTAGATTGTTATAGTTGACTATTCTGTCTTGTGAACCTAACCTTTTCCACTGATCCACTAATCTACTTCTTAGCCAATACCAAATGGTTTTGGTGACTGCTGCTTTATAATATAATTTTAGATCAGGTACAGTTAGGCCACCTTCATTTGATTTTTTTTCATTAATTCCCTTGAGATTCTTGACTTTTTATTGTTCCATATGAATTTTGTTGTTATTTTTTTCTAGATCATTAAAATATTTTCTTGGAAGTCTGATTGGTATAGCACTAAATAAATGGATTAGTTTAGGGAGTATTGTCATCTTTATTATGTTTGCTCGGCCAATCCAAGAGCACTTAATATTTTTCCAATTATTTAAGTCTGACTTTATTTGTGTGGAGACTTTTTTATAATTTTGCTCATATAATTCCTGTCTTTCCTTTGATAGATAGATTCCCAAATATTTTATGGTATCAACAGTTATTCTGAATGGAATTTCTCTTGCTGTTGGGTTTTGTTGGTGATGTATAAAAATGCTGAGCATTTATGGGGATTTATTTTGTAGCCAGCTACTTTGCTAAAATTATGAATTATTTCTAATAGCTTTTTGGTAGAATCTCTGGGGTTCTCTAGGTATACCATCATATCATCTGCAAAGAGTGATAGTTTGGTTTCCTCATTGCCTACTCTAATTCCTTTAATATCTTTCTCGACTCTTATTGCCAAGGCTAGTGTTTCTAATACGATATTAAATAATAATGGTGATGGGGGCAACCTTGCTTCACTCTAGTTCTTACTGGGAAAGGTGCCAGTTTTTCCCCATTGCATATGATGCTTACTAATGGTTTTAAATATATGCTCCTGACTATGCTCCTGACTATTTTAAGGAAAAGACCATTTATTCCTATGCTCTCAAGTGTTTTTATTAGGAATGGGTGTTGGATTTTATCAAATGCTTTTTCTGCATCTATTGAGATGATCATATGGTTTTTGTTTGTTTGGTTATTGATATAGTCAATTATGCTAATAGTTTTTCTAATATTGAACCAGTCCTGCATTCCTGGTATAAATCCTACTTGGTCATAGTTATTATCCTGGGAATGATTTTCTGTAATATTTTTGCTAATATTTTATTTAAGATTTTAGCATCAATATTCATTAGGGAGATTGGTCTATAATTTTCTTTCTCTGTTTTTAGCCTACCTGGTTTAGGTATCAGCACCATGTCTGTGTCATAAAAGGAGTTTGGTAGGACTCCTTCAATCCCTGTTTTTTCAAATAGTTTATATAACATTGGAGTTAATTGTTCTTTAAATATTTGGTAGAATTCACATGTAAATCCATCTGGTCCTGGGGATTTTTTCTTAGGGAGTTGATTGATAGTTTGTTCTATTTCTTTTTCTGAGATGGGACTGTTTAGGATATTTACTTCTTCCTCTGTTAGTTTGGGCAAGCTATATTTTTGGAGGTATTTTTCTATTTCATTTAAGTTGTCGAATTTATTGGCATAAAGTTGGGCAAAGTAACTCCTAATCATTGCTCTAATTTCCTCTTCTTTAGTGGCGAGTTCTCCCTTTTCATTTTTAAGACTAACAATTTGATTTTCCTCTTTCCTTTTTTTAATCAGATTTACTAAGGGTCTGTCTATTTTGTTGGTTTTTTCATAGAACCAACTCTTAGTTTTATTAATTAATTCAATAGTTTTTTTACTTTCAATTTTATTGATCTCTCCTTTTATTTTTAGAATTTCAAGTTTAGTGTTTGACTGGGGGTTTTTAATTTGTTCCTTTTCTAGCATTTTTAGTTGCAAGCCCAATTCATTGACATTCTCTTTCTCTATTTTATACAAATAGGCCTCTAGAGATATGAAATTTCCCCTTATTACCGCTTTGGCTGCATCCCATACATTTTGGTATGATGTCTCATTATTATCGTTTTCTTGGGTGAAGTTATTAATTATGTCTATGATTTGCTGTTTCTCCCAATCATTCTTTAGTATGAGATTGTTTAGTTTCCAATTATTTTTTGGTCTACTTCCCGCTGGCTTTTTGTTGAATGTAATTTTCATTGCATCGTGGTCTGAAAACGATGCATTTACTATTTCTGCCTTACTGCATTTGAATTTGAGGTTTTTATGTCCTAATATATGGTCAGTTTTTGTATAGGTTCCATGAACTGCTGAAAAGAAAGTGTATTCCTTTCTGTCTCCATTACATTTTCTCCAGAGATCTATCATATCTAACTTTTCTAGTATTCTATTTAACTCTTTGACTTCTTTCTTATTTATTTTGTGGTTTGATTTATCTAATTCTGAGAGTGCAAGGTTAAGCTCTCCCACTATTATAGTTTTACTGTCTATTTCTTCTTGCAGCTCTCTTAGTTTCTCTTTTAAGAATTTAGATGCTACCCCACTTGGTGCATATATGTTTAATATAGATAGTGCTTCATTATCCATGCTGCCCTTTAGCAAGATATAGTGCCCTTCCTTATCTCTTTTAATTAGATCAATTTTTGCTTTAGCTTGATCTGAGATCAGGATGGCTACCCCTGCTTTTTTGACTTCACCTGAAGCATAGTAGATTTTGCTTCAACCTTTTACCTTTAACCTGCATGTATCTCCCCGCTTCAGGTGTGTTTCCTGTAAACAACATATTGTAGGATTCTGGCTTTTAATCCATTCTGCTAACCGCTTCCTCTTTATGGGGGAGTTTACATTTATGGTTAGAATGACCAATTTTGTATTACTTGTCATCTTGTTAACCCCGGTTTATGCTTTTCTCCCTTCTTTCCCCTTTACCCCCCTTCCCAGTATTAAGCTTGTGAGCACCACTTGCTTCTCACAGCCCTCTCTTTTTAGTATCCCTCCCCCCGCCTTAGAGTTCCTCCCCCTATCTTACCCCTTTCCCTCCCAGTTTCCGTATTCCCTTCCACTTAGCTTATTCCTTCCCTTTTCACTTTTCCCTTCTCACTTTTCAATGAGGTGGGAGAAGTTTCACCATAGATTGAGTATGTCTTAAGATTTTTCACTTAAAGCCAATTCTGAAGGCAGTAAGATACCCACTATATTCACCCCCTCCATTCTTTCTCCCAGATATAATAGGTTTCCTTTGCCTCTTCATGAGATGTACTACCCCCACTTTGCCCTTTTTCTGGTACAATGTCCTTTCCACATCAGTTTCTAGAACAAGGTATATCTGTATTCTTTATACATCTTTATAACCGAAATATAGTTCTCAAGATTAATCTTTACGTTTTTAGATTTCTCTTGAGTTCTGTACTTGTAGATCAAACTTTTTGTTAAGTTCTGGCTTTTTCATCAGAAATAGATGAAATTCGCTTACTTCATTGAATGTCCATCTTCTTCCCTGGAAAAAGATGCTCATTCTCGCTGGGTAAGTTATTTTTGGTTGCAAACCAAGTATCTTAGCCTTTCGGAATATCATATTCCAGGCCCTTCAATTTTTTAATGTGAATGCTGCCAGATCCTGGGTGATCCTTATTGTGGCTCCTTGATACTTGAATTGGGTTTTTCTAGCCGCTAGCAGGATTTTTTCCTTCGTCTGAGGGTTCTGGCATTTGGCCACTATATTCCTTGGTGTTTTGATTTTAGGATCCCTTTCAGTGGGTGATCGATGAATCCTTTCAATGTTTATTTTTTCCTCTGTTCCTATGACTTCTGGGCAGTTCTCTTTGATAATTTCCTGGAAAATAGTGTCCAGGCTCTTTTTTTCATCAAGCTTTTCTGGGAGTCCAATGATTCTCAGGTTGTCTCTCCTGGATCTGTTTTCCAGGTCTGTTGTCTTCCCCAGAAGGTATTTCACATTCTTTTCCATTGTTTGATTTTTTTGGATTTGCTTGACTGATTCTTCTTGTCTCCTCGAGTCATTCAATTCCAATTGTTCAATTCTGATTTTCAGTGAAGTATTTTCTTCACTCGCTTTTTTAAAATCTTTTTCTAATTGTCCCATTGAGTTCTTTTGTTCTGTGGAATTTTTTTCCATTCCACCTATTTTGTTTTTTAGAGAGCTGTTTTATGTTTCGTTCACCAATCCTATTTTTCAAGGATTTGATTTCTTTATCCACTCTCTCTTTAACTGACTTCTCCAGGCTCTTTTCCCAAGCCTCCCTCTCCTTTTCCCAAGCTTCCCTCTCCTTTTGCCAAGCCTCACTCTGCTTTCCCCATTTTTCTTCTAGCTCCCTTGTGAGAGCCTTTTTAATTACCTCTATGAGGTTCATCTGTGCTGAGGAACAGATGATCTCCTCCTTTGGGGATTCACCTGGGGACTGTCTGTTTTCAGTCTCCTCAGGATTTAGAGTCTGCTCTCTATCTGTATAGAAGCTGTCAAGGATTAAAGTCCTCTTCAGTTTCTTGCTCATTCTGTCTAATAATCAGAGACAAACTAGCAAAGAAAAACAGAAAAAAACTGGAGTCTTTCTTTGAGGGAGGGGCTGGGTGTGTTATCAAGCTTCCTCTCCAGACTGTGGGGGGGGGGGCAGCAGTGAGGCACTAGCCTGACTGTGCTGTGCCTGCGCTCTGAGATCCCAGAGCGTGCTGAGTCACTGTGGGGGGGGAAGGCGGGGGGCGGCCAGGTCCCGAGAGACTCCAGCTGTTTGGGGTTGTATCCTTCACCCCCGGTGTTTTTAGCTTCTCTGCTGGGCTGCTGACTTGCTGCCGGAGCAAAGTATCTAATCCTGTAGCGAAGCTCTCACCGCAGAGACGGCTGCGATCACTCCCCACCTCCTCTCCCGTCTGCTCCCGTGCTCTCACTGCCACTGCTCTCAGCCTGCGCCCGATCTAAAACCATCCCAGCCCTCCAGTAAAGACAGACCTTTCCTGGTGAATCTCAAGGATGGCTTCTCTTGGTAACTATTTGTAGGGTTTTTTTCAGCCAAGCATTAATTCAGAGGCTTGTAATGAAATAGATAGTGAGAGAAAAACGCGGAGCTACACAGCTGTGTGCCTCCTCTCCGCCGTCTTCAGTTTGATCAGGTTTTTGGGATTCTATAAAGCCCCATCCCCTTATCCTGGGGAGGGAGAGAGGTGACAGAAGTTTCCTGATTAAGATTCCTTCTGCTAAAAATAAATAAATAAGTAAATAAATAAACCCAGGAATTCCAAGTCCAGTTGTCCCTAGTCAAGGAAATCTGCCTGATCATTGAGCTCCATACAGCCCAAATCTTCCCAGGTGTTTGGGTCTCCCAGGTATAGGATAGACAACAGCAAGAGAAGGCTTTCTTGGGCCCAAAATTTCAGGGATCCCTAAACGGGCCACCAAATGTGTAGAGGTGGGCAATGAAGGTTCAGAGATTCCCTGGCCAGGTGGCAGCTTTACAAAAGAATGAATACAGCGAGGTTTGTGGCAAAAAAAAATGGGTTTATTACACTGAGAAAACAGCTTTTTCTGCAAGTAAAATCCTGTTTAGACTTTTTGCAGAAGGTTGCGCACCCGGCCTTGGATTATTTGGGATTTGGGGACCAAAGCCAGGGAGCCAATCTCTAGATGAATTTGAGGGACTAATTTTCAACTGAATAAAGGGTGGTGACTATGCCCCAGGCCAAGATCTCCAACTGAAATGTGGTTGGAGATGCTATGGGGTGGGGCCCCTCCCAAGGGGCTGTAGGAGTTGAGATTCTAACCCAGGTTGACCCTTTCCCCAAAGATCACAGTTTCCATCAATTGGACTATAAAAAAGTAGTTTTATTAGATTAAAATTAAGATGGGGGAGGTGGTTATAATTCTGAGCAGTTTCCAAAACTATGAAGAGAGCAGAATGTTCGGCTTCTTGGCGCCCGTCTCTTATTCCCCTTCTTTGTAGGAATTGAAGTCTTCCTTTGAAAAGAGTGGACAGAGGAGACTCCAGAGAGATCTTTGTAGCCCCTGGGCATGAATGGTAAAATAAAAGTAGATAAAAATCTGATTCAAATGCATGGTCAGAGAAAATGGATCCAGAGTGAATTTTTTTTTTTCTGAGGCAATTAGAGTTAAGTAACTTGCCCAGGGTCACACAACTAGAAAATATGAAGTGTCTAAGTCTCGCTTTGCACTCAGGTCCTCCTAACTCCAGGGCAGCTGCCCCGTGCCATCTGGCTGCTGGGAGAGTGCGAATTTTAAGCTGGGTCCATGATGGATTTCATTAACCTGTTGTGTGATCTTCTTGTGCTCTTGGTCCCAAGAGTCATTGACTGCTGTGAATATTGAGCCAGGGAGAAAGGACAGAAAGAATCTCTGGCCAGAAGTTTCTACTTTCTCTTTGGTTCTTGTGCCGAGGGGAGTCAGATGGAATAGGAATGGGAGAGTGCCTCAGGCCCAGGGCATTGTGGGGTGACCCAGTCTGAGCCAGTGGTTCTCTCTTTGATGATTCTGCTCATGGCTGAAGAGGAGCAAGAGTCCCCAGAGCACCGAGCTCTCAGACTGTGGCCTTTCCCCTGAGCCCCGAGTCCCTTTTATTTCCTCAGCCCCAGAGACCCTGCCCCTGAGCAGGCCCCCAGCAGCTGCTGCAGCAGAGGAAGGAGGGGAGGCAGCTGGGCCTCCCTGAGCAGCCAGCCCAGGCCTGGGGAGGTTTTTGTTCAGGGCTGTAATGCTGTGGGAGGAGTAAAAGAATACTGAACACAGTAATAGACTGCCCCATCTTCAGCCTCCACACTGCTGATTGTGAGGGTGAAATCCTTCCCAGCACCACTGCCACTGAAGCGGGCGGGGACTCCGGAGTGCACGTTGGAAACCATGTAAATGAGTGGCCGAGGAGACTGTCCCGGTTTCTGTTGGAGCCAGTGTAGGTAAGTCTTTCCATTACTGTGTACAACACTCTGACTGGCCTTGCAGCTGATGGTGACTCTCTCTCCCGGGCTCACAGACACTGAGGCTGGAGACTGGGTCAGCACAATTGCTCCCCTGGAAACTAAGAGCAGAAATTAGTGACCAAACAACAAGAAATAAACAGAACAGAGTTTCCTTTCATTCTGATTCTTGCCCCACAGACTCCCTGGCTCTGAACATCCCCCTGACCTCACAGAAATCCTCATTCCCCCTTGGACTGTACTGGCTCCTGTCCCCAGAGATTCTGAGCTTCCTTGATTTCTCTCATCTCATGTCACATTGCCCGTCTGCGTGTTTTGTTGTCTCAAGTTCTCACCTGGGACCCAAAGCATCAGGAGCCCACAGAGAAGCTGGGACAGAGACTCCATCTTGCAGTGACTCCTTCCCTGTGGCTGCTCTGCCCCAGGCCCAGTTTATCTCCCTATGTCTGCAGCCCCTCCCCTTGGGGATCTCTTTATGCAAAGCAGCTGAGAGGTGTGGGGGGTTCTGGGAGCAGAAGTGGCTGACTCCAGCTCAGGGGAAGAACCTGAGGCCTTAACACCTTCAATATGTCCCTGATACATGGACCCTTGTGTGATAAGTGCTCCCACAGATCCTACTTATCCTTAGTTTTTTTTTTTTAATTTTTTTTCTTTTAATCAGTTTTATTTTTTTATGAGACTGCTAGCACTATGTAATGTGTTCAGTCTTTGGCTAGGAACTTTCATCTTCTTGAGATCAAATATTGCCTTGGATACTGAATTGTGTGAGCTTAAGCAAGTCATTTAACCTTGTTTGCCTCAGTTTCCTTATTTGTAAAATAAGTTGAAGATGAAATAGCAAATCCCTCTAGTATCTTCTCAAAGAAACCCCAAATTGTGTTACAAAGTGCCAAAAATAATTGAAATAAGAACAAAAATGGTTCCAAAAGCAAGTGGGCTTGCACAAGAGTCCATAATGTGTAGTGAAGAGGTCACAGCCTGAAGGCATAAAACATAGGCCAGATACTGATATCCTGCACTTTATCCCAATCCATGACCTGCTGTCCTACTAAGTAAGGATCTTTGGGCATTTAGAATGGAGGCTCCTAAAATGGAAAGCAAGCCATCCTTTTATTCCTTGCCATGGTTTAGGGGAACCAGCTTTTTCTTCCTCCTCCACTTCCCTGAAGAGATCAATGGAATTATATGTTATGGAATGATATGTGATCATTTAAAATTTTTTTCTTCTTATTTTTTTAGTTTTTATTTATTTTAAACCTAAAAACTAATCCTTTACAATAAATGCTCCACATTGTGTTCAGAGCTGCCCATCTTTGCTTTGCTTCCTTGTGGGTTTCTCTTGTTCTCTGCATGCACTTTTTACATTATTTTCCCCTGATTCCTCCCCAGGGACTCCATCCTTCTCTAAGTGCCCACAGCCACCAGTGTCCCTGTCCCACTGCCTCTGCCCTCACCAGGCATGTGCTGGTTTCCCCTTGGGCGGGGCTGCCTCTCAGCAGCACAGCTGGCCCCAGCACCCTCATAAACAGGGGTTCCCTCAGTCTTCCCCAACCTCACACTCCCCACATTGTTGGAGATGAAGCTTCCTGTGGCTCAGCCAAGGCCACCTCCCGGCTCAGCTACCACAGGACTCACTGCTTGCTGTTTCAGCAGAGCTTGCCTGGAGTTGTTACCTTTCACACTGACCAAACCTCTATGTGAGGTTCACCATTGGTACCTTCTCTGGTCATTCCAGGAGGACCAGCTCTGCCCCCACTTGTGTTCATTTTTTGTCACTGGATATTTTTCCTGAGGTGCCATTTTATTTTTTTAATAGAGCTTGGAATTTTCTAAACTACTCTGTCATCTTCCCAGAATCCTCTTTGTCTTTTTTTTTTTCAAATGATTCAATGAAATGGTGGCAAATTCTATCTCAAGCATTGACTTCAGTCAGAAATCTAGAATCTACCAAAGAAGAACTTGAATTAGTCTGTCATTAAGAATCCTCCTTGTGTGATAAAGAGGGAGAGATCAACTGGCCTCCTATCACTTCCCTCAAGTCTCTTATTCCATCCTCTGAAAGAGCTCTCTCAGTGACTGTATTTGATCCTCTCTACAACTGTGCTGGGCAGGAACCATTTTTGTTCTCATTTCAATTATTTTTGGCACTTTGTAACACAATTTGGGGTTTCTTTAAGAAGATACTAGAGGGATTTGCTATTTCATCTTCCAGCTTATTTTATAAATAAGGAAACTGAGATAAACAAGGTGGGAGGGGAAGGGAAAGAGAAGACAGAAGTCATGGGGGAAGAGGAAGCTGGGGAGAAGTGAAAATATAGGAGGGAGTAACATTAAAGAGAGAGGATCTGGAAAGTCCCCTCTTGGAGCTGTGGCAGATGGGCTAGGAACTGAGAGAAGACTTCGGGTAAGGGATTCTAGACTAGAGTTTTGTTGTGTTTTTTTTTTTTTTTGTTTCTTTTTTTTTTTTTTTTTTTGATGATTAATACTCAGTAAGGCTCTTCATGACTCTATTTGGAATTTCTAGGAAAGTTCCTGGACTAGTTTGCCATTTACTTCTTCTGCTCTTTTACCCATGAAGAACAGGAGCAAATAGGTCTCTGTGCCTTGCTGTGGGTCATCCAGCTAGTAAGTGTCTGAGGCCAGATCTCATTTCTGGAAGAGGAAGGTTTCTGACTCCAAACCTGGAATGTGAACTCAAGAAGAAGCATCCTGTGGACTCCAGGCCTGGCACTCTATTGCATCATAGAAGTCCCTGAAATGAGTGGAAAGAATCCTTTCCCACCTTTTTTTTTTAAGAAGCATTTAGAGGACTTCCGGTTAAGATGGCGGAGAGGAGGCTCACAGCTGCATAAGCTCCACGCTTTCTCTCACTATCCACTTCATTACAAGCTTCTGAATCAATGCTTGACTGAAAAAAACCCACATATAGTTACCAAGAGAAGCCATCCTTGAGATTAACCAAGAAAGGTCTGTCTTTACTGGAGGGCTGGGGCGGTTTTAGATCGGGCGCAGACGGCGGGCAGCGGCAGTGAGAGCACGGGAACAGACTGGAGAGGGGGTGGGGAGTGATCGCAGCCATCTCTGCGGGGAGAGCTTCGCTACAGGTTTGGATACTTTGCTCCGGCAGCAAGTCAGCAGCCCAGCAGAGAAGCTAAAAACACCGGGGCTGAAGAATACAACCCCAAACAGCTGGAGTCTCTCGGGACTTGGCCGTCCCCCCTTTCCCCCCCACAGTGACTCAGCACGCTCTGGGATCTCAGAGCCCACGCACACACAGTCCTGCTAGTGCCTCACTGCTGCCCCCTGCAGTCTGGAGAGGAAGCTCGGTAACATACCCAGCCCCTCCCCCAAAGAAAGACTCCAGTTTTTTCTGTTTTTCTTTGCTAGTTTGTCTTTGATTATTAGACAGAATGAGCAAGAAGCTGAAGAGGACTTTAACCCTTGACAGCTCCATACAGATAGAGAGCAGACTCTAAATCCTGAGGAGACTAAAAACAGACAGTCCCCAGGTGAATCCCCAAAGGAGGAGATCATCTGTTCCTCAGCACAGATGAACCTCATAGAAGTAATTAAAAAAGCTCTCACAAGGGAGCTAGAAGAAAAATGGGAAAAGGAGAGGGAGGCTTGGCAAAAGAGCCTGGAGAAGTCAGTTAAAGAGAGAGTGGATAAAGAAGTAAAATCCTTGAAAAATAGGATTGGTGAACTGGAAACAGAAAATAGCTCTCTAAAAAACAAAATTGGCGAAATGGAAAAAAATTCCACAGAACAAAAGAATTCAATTGGACAATTAGAAAAAGATCTTAAAGAAGTGAGTGAAGAAAATACTTCACTGAAAATCAGAATTGAACAAGTGGAATTGAATGACTCAAGGATACAAGAAGAATCAGTCAAGCAAATCCAAAAAAATCAAACAATGGAGAAAAATGTGAAATACCTTCTGGGGAACAACAGACCTGGAAAACAGATCCAGGAGAGACAATCTGAGAATCATTGGACTTCCAGAAAAACATGATGAAAAAAAGAGCCTGGACACTATTTTCCAGGAAATTATCAAAGAGAACTGCCCAGAAGTCATAGGAACAGAGGGAAAAATAAACATTGAAAGGATTCATTGATCACCCACTGAAAGGGATCCTAAAATCAAAACACCAAGGAATATAGTGGCCAAATGCCAGAACCCTCAGATGAAGGAAAAAATATTGCAAGCGGCTAGAAAAACCCAATTCAAGTATCAAGGAGCCACAATAAGGATCACCCAGGATCTGGCAGCATCCACATTAAAAGATCGAAGGGCCTGGAATATGATATTCCGAAAGGCTAAGGAACTTGGTATGCAACCAAAAATAACTTACCCAGCGAGAATGAGCATCTTTTTCCAGGGAAGAAGATGGACATTCAACGAAGTAAGCGAATTTCATCTATTTCTGATGAAAAAGCCAGAACTTAATAAAAAGTTTGATCTACAAATATAAAACTCAAGAGAAATCTAAAAAGGTAAAGATTAATCTTGGGAACTATATTTTGACTATATAGATGTATAAAGAATACATGTATACCTTGTTCTAGAAATTGATGTGGAAAGGACATTGTACCAGAAAAAGGGTAAAGTGGGGATAGTACATCTCATGAAGAGGCATAGGAAACCCATTATATCTGAGAGAAAGAAGGGAGGGGGATGAATATAGTGGGTATCTTACTGCCTTCAGAATTGGCTTTAAGTGAAAAATCTTAAGACATATTCAATCTATGGTGAAACTTCTCCCACCTCATTGAAAAGTGAGAAGGGAAAAGTGAAAAGGGAAGGAATAAGCTACGCGGAAGGGAATACGGGAACTGGGAGGTAAAGGGGTAAGATAGGGGGAGGAATTCTAAGGCGGGGGGAGGGATACTAAAAAGGGAAGGCTGTGAGAAGCAAGTGGTGCTCACAAGCTTAATACTGGGAAGGGGGGGAAAGGGGAAAGAAGGAGAAAAGCATAATCCAGGGTTAACAAGATGGCAAGCAATACAGAATTGGTCATTCTAACCATAAATGTGAACGGGGTAAACTCCCCCATAAAGAGGAAGCGGTTAGCAGAATGGATTAAAAGCCAGAATCCTACAATATGTTGTTTACAGGAAACACACCTGAAGTGGGGAGATACATGCAGGTTAAAGGTAAAAGGTTGAAGCAAAATCTACTATGCTTCAGGTGAAGTCAAAAAAGCAGGGGTAGCCATCCTGATCTCAGATCAAGCTAAAGCAAAAATTGATCTAATTAAAAGAGATAAGGAAGGGCACTATATCTTGCTAAAGGGCAGCATGGATAATGAAGCACTATCTATATTAAACATATATGCACCAAGTGGGGTAGCATCTAAATTCTTAAAAGAGAAACTAAGAGAGCTGCAAGAAGAAATAGACAGTAAAACTATAATAGTGGGAGATCTTAACCTTGCACTCTCAGAATTAGATAAATCAAACCACAAAATAAATAAGAAAGAAGTCAAAGAGGTAAACAGAATACTAGAAAAGTTAGATATGATAGATCTCTGGAGAAAATGTAATGGAGACAGAAAGGAATACACTTTCTTTTCAGCAGTTCATGGAACCTATACAAAAATTGATCATATATTAGGACATAAAAACCTCAAACTCAAATGCAGTAAGGCAGAAATAGTAAATGCATGCTTTTCAGACCACGATGCAATGAAAATTACATTCAACAAAAAACCAGGGGGAAATAGACCAAAAAATAATTGGAAACTAAATAATCTCATGCTAAAGAATGATTGGGAGAAACAGCAAATCATAGACATAATAACTTCACACAAGAAAATGATAATAATGAGACATCATACCAAAATGTATGGGATGCAGCCAAAGCGGTAATAAGGGGAAATTTCATATCTCTAGAGGCCTATTTGTATAAAATAGAGAAAGAGAAGATCAATGAATTGGGTTTGCAACTAAAAATGCTAGAAAAGGAACAAATTAAAAACCCCCAGTCAAATACTAAACTTGAAATTCTAAAAATAAATGGAGAGCTCAATAAAATTGAAAGTAAAAAAACTATTGAAATGATTAATAAAACTAAGAGTTGGTTCTATGAAAAAACCAACAAAATATACAAACCCTTAGTAAATCTGATTAAAAAAAGGAAAGCGGAAAATCAAATTGTTAGTCTTAAAAATGAAAAGCTAGAACTCACCAGTAACGAAGAGGATATTAGAGCAATAATTAGGAGTTACTTTGCTCAACTTTATGCCAATAAATTCGACAACTTAAATGAAATAGAAAAATACCTCCAAAAATATAGCTTGCCCAAACTAACAGAGGAAGAAGTAAATATCCTAAACAGTCCCATCTCAGAAAAAGAAATAGAACAAACTATCAATCAACTCCCTAAGAAAAAATCCCCAGGACCAGATGGATTTACATGTGAATTCTACCAAACATTTAAAGAACAATTAACTCCAATGCTAAATAAACTATTTGAAAAAATAGGGATTGAAGGAGTCCTACCAAACTCCTTTTATGACACAGACATGGTACTGATACCTAAACCAGGTAGGCTGAAAACAGAGAAAGAAAATTATAGACCAATCTCCCTAATGAATATTGATGCTAAAATCTTAAATAAAATATTAGCAAAAAGATTACAGAAAATCATCCCCAGGATAATACACTATGACCAAGTAGGATTTATACCAGGAATGCAGGGCTGGTTCAATATTAGGAAAACTATTAGCATAATTGACTATATCAATAACCAAACAAACAAAAACCATATGATCATCTCAATAGATGCAGAAAAAGCATTTGATAAAATCCAACATCCATTCCTAATAAAAACACTTGAGAGCATAGGAATAAATGGACTTTTCCTTAAAATAGTCAGGAGCATATATTTAAAACCATCAGTAAGCATCATATGCAATGGAGAAAAACTGGAACCTTTCCCAGTTAGATCTGGAGTGAAGCAAGGTTGCCCTCTATCACCATTATTATTTAATATCGTATTAGAAACACTAGCCTCGGCAATAAGAGTTGAGAAAGATATTAAAGGAATTAGAGTAGGCAATGAAGAAACCAAACTATCACTCTTTGCAGATGATATGATGGTAAACCTAGAGAACCCCAGAGATTCTACTAAAAAGCTATTAGAAATAATTCATAATTTTAGCAAAGTAGCTGGCTACAAAATAAATCCCCATAAATCCTCAGCATTTTTATACATCTCCAACAAAACTCAACAGCAAGAGAAACAAAGAGAAATTCCATTCAGAATAACTGTTGATACCATAAAATATTTGGGAATCTATCTACCAAAGGAAAGTCAGGAATTATATGAGCAAAATTATAAAAAAGTCTCCACACAAATAAAGTCAGACTTAAATAATTGGAAAAATATTAAGTGCTCTTGGATCGGCCGAGCGAACATAATAAAGATGACAATACTCCCTAAACTAATCTATTTATTTAGTGCTATACCAATCAGACTTCCAAGAAAATATTTTAATGATCTAGAAAAAATAACAACAAAATTCATATGGAACAATAAAAAGTCGAGAATCTCAAGGGAATTAATGAAAAAAAAATCAAATAAAGGTGGCTTAGCTGTACCTGATCTAAAATTATATTATAAAGCAGCAGTCACCAAAACCATTTGGTATTGGCTAAGAAATAGATTAGTGGATCAGTGGAAAAGGTTAGGTTCACAAGACAGAATAGTCAACTATAACAATCTAGTGTTTGACAAACCCAAAGCCCCTAACTTCTGGGAAAAGAATTCATTATTTGATAAAAACTGCTGGGATAATTGGAAACTAGTAAATTAGGCATGGACCCACACCTAACACCATATACCAAGATAAGATCAAAATGGGTCCATGACCTAGGCATAAAGAACGAGATTATAAATAAATTAGAGGAACATAGAATAGTTTATCTCTCAGACTTGTGGAGGAGAAAGAAATTTGTGACCAAAGATGAACTAGAGACCATTACTGATCACAAAATAGAAAATTTTGATTATATCAAATTAAAAAGCCTTTGTACAAACAAAACTAATGCAAACAAGATTAGAAGGGAAGCAACAAACTGGGAAAACATCTTCACAGTTAAAGGTTCTGATAAAGGCCTCATTTCTAAAATATATAGAGAACTGACTCAAATTTATAAGAAATCAAGCCATTCTCCAATTGATAAATGGTCAAAGGATATGAACAGACAATTTTCAGAGGATGAAATTGAAACTATTACCACTCATATGAAAGAGTGTTCCAAATCATTATTGATCAGAGAAATGCAAATTAAGACAACTTTGAGATACCACCACACACCTGTCAGATTGGCTAAGATGACAGGAAAAAATAATGATGAATGTTGGAGGGGATGCGGGAAAACTGGGACACTAATGCATTGTTGGTGGAGTTGTGAACGAATCCAACCATTCTGGAGAGCAATCTGGAATTATGCCCAAAAAATTATCAAATTGTGCATACCCTTTGATCCAGCAGTGTTTCTATTGGGCTTATATCCCAAAGAAATACTAAAGAAGGGAAAGGGACCTGTATGTGCCAAAATGTTTGTAGCAGCCCTATTTGTAGTGGCTAGAAACTGGAAAATGAATGGATGCCCATCAATTGGAGAATGACTGGGTAAATTGTGGTATATGAATGTTATGGAATATTATTGTTCTGTAAGAAATGACCAGCAGGATGAATACAGAGAGGACTGGCGAGACTTACATGAACTGATGCTAAGTGAAATGAGCAGAACCAGGAGATCATTATACACTTCGACAACGATATTGTATGAGGACATATTTTGATGGAAGTGGATTTCTTTGACAAAGAGACCTAACTGAGTTTCAATTGATAAATGACAGACAGAAGCAGCTACACCCAAAGAACGAACACTGGGAAACAAATGTGAACTATCTGCATTTTAGTTTTTCTTCCCGGGTTATTTATACCTTCTGAATCCAATTCTCCCTATGCAACAAGAGAACTGTTCGGTTCTGCAAACATATATTGTATCTAGGATATACTGCAACATATCCAACATATAAAGGACTGCTTGCCATCTAGGGGAGGGAGTAGAGGGAGGGAGGGGGAAAAAATCGGAAAAGAAACGAGTGCAAGGAATAATGTTGTCATTATAAAGTAATCATTAAATAAAAAATATATAGTATAGGTGTAAAAAAAAAAAAAAAGAAGCATTTAGAGCAGGAGAAAGGTGAAGATTTTTACACGGGCCCATTGTTTTCTTCTAT